>NC_140178.1:86799916-86814916 GCF_963971535.1 Notolepis coatsorum | reverse complement strand
CTGTGCCACTGACACCAACTGCCTGGCAGAGACAATCAATAAGGATGTTATGGTCTATCGTATCGAAAGCTGCACTAAGGTCTAGTCGCGGTTGTCAATGGTGAGAAGCAGGTCATTGGTGACCTTGAGCAGGGCAGATTCTGTGCTGTGGTTGGCTCTGAAACCTGACTGAAATGTGTATGTCTGTCTATGATCCATCCATGTCTGTCCTCCTCTCCATACATCTTCCTATACTTCATGTGCTCCATCCATCTTTTATCACCAGTACATGTCTCTGAATTGTGATGCTTTGCACGCTTTTTCACACCTTCCGTTCCATCACCACGGCATACAAATAAAAAAACAAAGCCACATGAATTTTGCAGTATTTCCATGCACATTTATTACACGTAAGAAATGTGTACACAGTCACACACACACACACACACACACACACACACACACACACACACACACACACACACACACACACACACACACACACACACACACACACACACACACACACACACACACACACACACACACACACACACACACACACACACACACATATCGTACCTCATGGTGATCATTTAAGCGCATGTAGAATCATGCTAATCATGTGTGACGCATACTAACAATAGATGTAAAACACCTTGACATGAAAACAATTATAGCATGTGAAATCCCCCCTCCTCCTGTCAGGCTTATCTCTTTATATTATCTACATGTACTGTATGTTACCTCCACATTCACTGTCCTCCTCTTCTCCCCTCATCTCCTTGCACCTCCTCTCCTCTATCTCCCTGCCTCCTCCTCTCCTCTATCTCCCTGCCTCCTCCTCTCCTCTATCTCCCTGCCTCCTCCTCTCCTCTATCTCCTTGCACCTCCTCTCCTCTATCTCCCTGCCCCTCCTCTTCTCTATCTCATTGCCTCCGCCCCTCCTCTCCTCTATCTCCCTGCACCTCATCTCATCTATCTCCCTGCCTCATCCCCTCCTCTCCTCTATCTCCCTGCCTCCTCCTCCCCTCCTCTCCTCTATCTCCCTGCACCTCCTCTCCTCTATATCCCTGCCTCCTCCCCTCTTCTCCTCTATCTCCCTGCCTCCTCCTCTCCTCTATCTCCCTGCCTCCTCCTCTCCTCTATCTCCCTGCCTCCTCCCCTCCTCTATCTCCCTGCCTCCTCCTCTCCTCTATCTCCCTGCCTCCTCCTCTCCTCTATCTCCCTGCCTCCTCATCTCCTCTATATCCTTGCACCTCCTCTCCTCTATCTCCCTGCACCTCCTCTCCTCTTCTCTATCTCATTGCCTCCGCCCCTCCTCTCCTCTATCTCCCTGCACCTCGTCTCATCTATCTCCCTGCCTCAGTCCCTCCTCTCCTCTATCTCCCTGCCTCCTCCTCCCCTCCTCTCCTCTATCTCCCTGCACCTCCTCTCCTCTATCTCCCTGCACCTCCTCTCCTCTATATCCCTGCCTCCTCCTCTCCTATATCTCCTTGCACCTCCTCTCCTCTATCTCCCTGCACCTCCTCTCCTCTTCTCTATCTCATTGCCTCCGCCCCTCCTCTCCTCTATCTCCCTGCACCTCGTCTCATCTATCTCCCTGCCTCAGCCCCTCCTCTCCTCTATCTCCCTGCCTCCTCCTCCCCTCCTCTCCTCTATCTCCCTGCACCTCCTCTGCTCTATCTCCCTGCCTCCTCCCCTCTTCTCCTCTATCTCCCTGCCTTCTCATCTCCTCTATCTCCCTGCACATCCTCTCCTCTATATCCCTGCCTCCCCCTCTCCTATCTTCTACATCCTCTCTCATCTTCTCTTTATTTCTCCATCCCTCGCTCCCCCCTAGCACGTGATTTGTGGTTCCTGTCACTTTCCAACAGTTCCTTCAGAGAGAGAGAGAGAGAGAGAGAGAGAGAGAGAGAGAGAGAGAGAGAGAGAGAGAGAGAGAGAGAGATACAGACAGAGAGAATGAGAGCCTCTCATTGAGAGGACATGGGGGTCCAGCCACCTCTACATAATTACATATGCTTACTGTGCTGTCATCATTAAGGGCCACCATGTCTCCTCCATAGGAAAATAAAACAGCCATGGCTATTTCTGCCTCCTTTCTATCAACTATTTTTATTACTCCACAGTCTTAACCTTTTCATGTTGTTTTTTCCTTTTCTCTCTTACAATACTAAAACTCGATTTTAATGGCCAGTGGCCCATTGTGTCATCATCATTCACTGGAATGTTCGCTTCTCAAAATCTCATTAAAACGGATGTCCTCGCTAGCTTGGTGGTGAGGGCACTAACACAGCGCCAGGGTTAGTAACTTTGTGCAGTGAAGGTAGCATAAGTTCCTCCTAGCTAGTATCAGGCCGACCTGAGTCCAGGCCAACTGACATTGTGTTACAATTTGACATGAATTTGCCTCATTCATTCAACCCAAATATAAGGGTGTGTGTTATTTATAATATATAAATAAATATATAATAAACATGTCCAAAGTTACCTGATTTACAGATTTTTTTAAGCAGCCTGCATTTGAAAAATCCTCACCCTATCTCACTAAACCATTTAAACAACTGACGTTACAAAAGCTTTCATCTCAATCCCTTGTTGGTACGTTGTTTAGATGCCCTGGCCCAGTAGGTCAATGGGTGGTTGATGGACATCAAACTATTTGCTAGGGTGTTTGTAAAAAAGGGTGAATGCCAATACACATAAATGGTTTCAGATTAATAGGCTTTCATTACATATTAATACTTCTAAGTATATGATTTTCAGAAATAAAAACTAAAAATATTCAAAACAGGACTCTAAATGACATATTAATGATATTGAAATTAAACAGGCTAAATTAGTCACATGCTAAATTCTTAGGTGTCATTGTTGATTGTTTCCTTACATGGACAAATCATATTGAGCTAGTTTACAAAAAAGTTATGAAATCATATGGCATTATTAGAAGGATTTCTTCTCTTGTGAATCGCTCCTGTCTTTTGACACTTTATTATAGTTTGATATACCCATATTTATCATATTGTAATATTATTTGGGCCAGTACTTTTCCTACTTCTCTTCATAAACTTTTTATATTGCAAAATAAATACATAAGGCTTGCCACTACTTCTAATCACCATGAACCATCTGCTCCTCTTTTTAAGCAACTAAAAATACTATCAATCTTTGATATGTATTTTTATGTTTAACTGCACTATTAATTTAGATTTATTTCCTATTGTTTTCCATAATTTTTTTATATCAAACTCCAGTATTCATTATATCCAACAGGGCAATCAAACAATATTCATCGTAATTTCTTCCGCACATCATTAGGTCAGTTCAGTATAAGATTTAGAGGTCCTATTATTTGGAATTCAAACCCCTCCATAATAAAAATGTGCTCATCTATTTCATCACTCAAATCCAAGCTTAAATATACATTATTAAATGAATATTCAATCTCATAAAACCATAAATGTCATTAACTTTTAAGTTAGGCGTGTATGAACATAAAGTATATAGTAGTTAGCTATTTCACATATAGTTGATTATTGGACATTGGATTAGTGTATATTGGAGTTTGTCTTGTGTGTCTGTATTAGTCTAAGCCATTTGTCCTGTTACTTGTAATGTTACACGTTATGATATAAGTATTATGTCTGTGTGTGTATTAGACCTTTGTCCTGTTTAATAGTAAAGTTATATGGTATGATGTAAGTATTGCATTTATGTATGATGTTGTAGCAAATTGGGGATCTTAATAAACTAAACTAAACTAAACAGAATTGTCTTTATAATAATTTTTATAATTCACGGCTTTACCCCTACACGCTCTCAATGTCAGTGGACATCCTGGGATAGAGGTGGGCATTTAAATACAGAATTACCTTTTATAGGCCATAAGAATAAAGTCAGTGTATGGGGACACTGAGGTCATGTCTTTATTTGCTGTTGGCGTGTAATACAAGGTATCACATTTTAGTATGTACTGGTTCTCTCTCACTCTTATGTCAGCCAATTTGACATATTAATTTGGAAAACATTCAATATTGATGTGACATTCAAATGATACATACTGTACTAGTGACCATTTATGTTTAGCTCAAAACATGCATTTAACAAGCTGGTTGTATATGCCCAAACATACACTTACCATTAGACCATTACCATAACCTAATCCTGACGGTAACCACTCATTTTGTCCTTACTGTAATCTGACCCCAACCAAAAAAAACTCCTTTTGAGTAAAACAAATATTGAAAATGGAACTATAAAAATGATTAATACATGTTGGGCACAAACATATACTCAACTTTCAATAAATACCTTTCAATAAACAACTTTCAATAAATAACATTTTTTTTCTGGACTCTTGTTAAAGCAACAACACCAGAAAAACTAAACAAAACAAAAATGTATTATTCCACATTCTGGGTATTAAGTATTTGTTGTCCTCTTTGACTAATATCTGTCTCCTCCCACTCTGAGAATCAATAATATGCTGAAGCCACATGGATTCATACATCAAGGTCAGGGCAGTGTGTTTTAGAAGGGTGGCTTGGTTCCCTGTTCATAAAACATTCAATGAGAAAATATATAATTTTGAGTGTCAACAATCTTAATGGATGATTGTGCACATGGTATGGTGACTCCCAAGTAAGGGAGACTAGGAACAATTATAAAAAGTGTTACGATTTCGCCTGGTCTCCCCAACATACTGTACTTGTATGACTGTGAAGCGTTGCTCAGTGAAACCTTCCCTGGGGAAATAAAAGGTTGAGAAACAATCGAGGGCGGAGCTCCATTCACACTGATGTAAGTAACATCAACTCCTCTTCATCTACTCCGTCTTAATGTCACTCTGATCAATAAGATGTTAACACACTTTAGCATGAACACACACACACACACATGCTGCACACGCCCACACTCAACGGTCACCTTACACAATGGAAAGGTCACTTTAAAAAATAAGAACGGGAGTGGTTCTTGTATAGTAAACAGAAGGATAGCAAGCTAGCATAAGGACACATAGTATAACTGTAGATTGTATAGTATAGCATGTATAGTAGTGTACATAAGACCCAGTGCCTCATCCGTAGCTAACTGTGTATTGCACTATCGCAGGACCTTAGCATGTCTTACCATGCTCTTGTAAACGTTATGTACATACCTGTTATTATTATTACTTGTATTATTGCATTGTATTATTGCACATTGTATTATTGCACAAATGTCCTATTCTCATTCCTGTCTTATTACTTGTGTTGCACATCGCTGCGGGCATGACCCCCCCGCATTTCACTGTATGCTTGTATGCCGTGACAAATAAACTCTTGACTTAACTTGACTTGACACTGTGTTGCCAAGGTCAATATGATGCTTCAGAAGAGAGATTTTCACTTTCGATAATTATTGAATTAAACAAAATACTTAAAGACTAAAACTCAGAGGCGACCATGATTTCACAGTTACAGACCCTAGACTATCAGACTCACCCCATCCATTTATTCTTTCAAGTCTCAGCTTAAAACATACTTCTATTCACTAATGTTTGATTCTTCTTAGTGGGTTTTGTGCTGCTTGTATATAGTGTATATGTACTGGTCTTTGTATGCCTGCTTTACAACATTTTAATGTATTTTAAGGTCTTGTACAACACTAAAAGATTTAGTACAATGTAAATTGTGCTGAAAAATTATTTTTGCAGAACAAACGCAGTTACAAAAAAGTTAAGAAGAAATTTCTTCTGAACTCCACTTACGAACTTCCCTGGACAATTCTGGCATTCCGGAATGGTTTCTTATCTGGGATTTGTTCTTAACTAAGAACAGGATTTTGGAATGTAGAAAAGCACTCATAGATAGGCCAGATTGGAGCATGCCGTTTTCTTAAGGGTTTCATTTGTGAGAAATTATTTGTGATTGCGTTCACATAGATTATACAGACATCCTCAGATTGAAATAATAATAATAATAATAATAATAATAATAATAATAATAATAATAATAATAATAATAATAATAATAATAATAATAATAATAATAATAATAATAATAATAATAATAATAATAATAATAATAATAATAATAATAATAATAATAATAATAATAATAATAATAATAATAATAAATAATACAAGAATATTTGTATCATTAACAATTTTACATTTATAGTCATGATTCTACGAGGCATCATGATGTCCTATAATAAATAAAAGCACTACACAAACACTGCAAGTGGCAGTTAATAAATAAATAAGCACTAAACTCAATTGTGCGGATACAGCTATAGTAGAAGCATCCACATTATGCTCTCAGCACACCCCATTCCTTTCATGTACTGTAGGCTATATATTTGCCATTTTGTATTAATAGTCCATATACCATCTTGTTCTCTATTGTTCTTTTTTATTGTTGGTTTTATAATTTTTTTTTACATTGCTTAGTGTGCACTGTGTAAGAGCCAGTGGAGAAACATTCCACTGCTCATCTTACTGGTATGATGTTGCATGTGATAAAACATTGAACGTGGACTTATCCATGCCATCCAATAATCAGTGATCAATCGCGGTATTGAAACGGGCCAAGTCTGCACCCTAGGCCTACAATATGGCATATCTACTTCTGCTGGAAGACATAGCTGATCATGCCGGCATATTCGCAGAGAGCGATGAGTACCTAGTGGGACACTTCAGGCTACCAAGACCTGTCCTAATTTAGATGTGCAGTACCCTGGAGCAAGCCAGGAGCCCAACCAGACACTCAAATCCTGTGTAGCCACACGTCCAAGTACTGTCCACCTCAGGATCTTTAGCCACTGGGACATTTCAGAGGGAGCTAGGAGACAGGGTGGGCATATCACAACCATCCATCAGCCGCGGCCTCCAGCAAGTCGTGGATGGAATCATACAACTGGCCACACAATACATCCAATTCCCATATATACTGAACAAAATCAGATCTCAGTCAAGAAAAGATTCCATGCCATTGCTGGTCTGCCCAACACCATCAATGCACTTAACTGCATGCAGGCACGCATTCAAGGCACCCTCCTCAGATGCATTTTACATATACTGTATCAACAGAAAACAATATCAGTCCATCAATGTTCAAATCATCTGCGACGCTCAACATGGTCTCCCGCTTCCCAGGAGGCACACATGACTCCTACGTCGTACAGAACAGATCTGTGGGTGTGCACCTTGACCAAGGAGGCGCTGGAGACGCATGGCTAATTGGTACGTATCTGTGCATAATTAATCGTTCAAGCAACAATAGGCTTCTATTCTTCTAATTACTTGTTTTATTGGGAGATATCAGATATGCGCTGGCCCCCTGGTTGATGACCCCACTCACCAACCCTCAGGTGGATCCGGAGGTGGTCTACAATGAGAGCCATGCATGCACTCGTTCCAACCGAATCGAACCGCTGAAAAGACGGTGGATGTGTTTGGACGCAGCAGCTGGCACACCGGTGACTGCTGTGGTGCCCATGATGGCCTCGATGCGCTGGTCCACCTCACACAACCCCGAGCCTGCTGTTCCTGGCCAGCATCTCTCTCCTGCGTTTTGCAATACTCTTTTTTTGGCCTCTGATGATTTCACATGAGCCCATTTCTTTTTCACTGCAGCCGCTGTGCGCCCCTCTCCTGACACTACATTAACCTCACCTGTTATCTCGTCACATGCCACTTTTTTTGGGTGGCCTTGTACCCCGTATTACTAAATAAGATGTCACGCTTATGTTATACTCCTTATCTTATTCTATTTCCACATCTGTCTGTGCATACATGCATATAATGCTTTTTACATATCTGTAGATACTATATCTATATCTGAACATATCTATATCTGCTGCGGCTGGCCAGTATGACTTACTACTAGGGTCTTTATACCTGTATCACCGTACACACACTACAACTCTGTACATACATCTAATTAGCACTCTTACTCAGTAGTACCAATTTATATATTTTATACCCAGTTTAATCACCTGTACATTGTATATTACAATTGCACTTTAGTGTTACATTGCACTCTGGTTGGATGCCAAACGTTTTTCCTTGTACTGAACTTGTGCTGTATAATGACAACACATTTTAATCTAATCTAATACACATTTGATTAGTTGCTAATTGCTTTCACGTTGCCTGTGGATTCTGTGTGCACACAGTCCTGTGATTGCATGCTCTTTTAAGGAGCTGACGGGGCGTTTATGCATGCAAATTCAGGTGTATGAGAACGCACGTTCAATTTAAGAATCAGTGGCATTCCTCATTGGGGGAAAGCACAGCTCGGGACACTTTTGTCAGGCACCTCCAAGCATCCAGGCTTCCCTCTCTCTCTTCCCCTCTCTCTCTCTCTCTCTCTCTCTCTCTCTCTCTCTCTCTCTCTCTCTCTCTCTCTCTCTCTCTCTCTCTCTCTCTCTCTCTCTCTCTCTCTCTCTCTCTCTCTCTCTCTCTCAATCAGGCAAGAGTGGATCCAGGTGTGGGGAGTTAGTTGATCAGCTGTTCCACATCATCATCCTTGCCATAAAGGACTGGTCACAACTATTCCTCTTTGCCAGATTGTAGACTTACATATGGTTACAGTCCTGTTCCTATGCATTCTCATGTTTTTGATTCCTAGTTACTATTCCGTGTTTTTATTTATTTAAAATTTGTATAATATTTATCTTTGGGCTTTCTGTATTTTTTTCACCCATCCCAATTTAGTCGTTATTCCAATTCCCTTCCTGGTCGCTGCACGCATTGCCCCACTGTCGGCCTGGGGAGGGTGTAGAACTACCACATGCCTCCTCCGATACATGTGGAGTCAGCCAGCCACTTCTTTTCACCTGACAGCGAGGAGTTTCACTGGGGGAACGTAACGCGTGCAGAGGTTAACGCTATTTCCCCCAGGCGCCACGACCGACCAGTAGGAGTCACAGTTTACAACGGCCAGGACACACACCCCACCGGCTTCCCACCCGCTAACACTGCCAATTGTGTTAGTAGGGACAACCTACTACGACCTACAATTGACCTGTCTCAAAACCCTGCCCCTTTTCTTGATCCTCCAATCACAACTGTCGCTTACCTCGGACAAACCAAGTTTGTCCGAGGTAAGCGACAGTTGTGATTGGAGGATCAAGAAAAGGGGCAGGGTTTTGAGACAGGTCCATTGTGACCAAGCTGGAGGTACCACTGACAGCTGGATTCGATCCCAGAGTCTCTGCGGTGGTAGGCGAGTGCTTAGACCACTGTGCTACCCAGCCGCACCCACTATTCTGTGTTTTTGACCGTTTGAGATTCATAACTTTGGTCCTGGATACTCTTTGTGTGTTGCCCCGTGATGTTTTGTATATTTTATCTTCCCAGGCTATTCAACTTTGATTGTTCCTGTCGTTTATTTTGCTACTTTGTTTTTTTGTACAACACTCGCTGTTGCTTTTTTCTTTTGGACTTTATTCCTGTTGTGTTTTGATCTGTTAACCCCTGATCCAATTATTCACCTGTACCACTGTCCCTTGTAAAATAAATATACCCGCTGTTGGGTTTTCTCTATGCACCTCGTCTCGTTTTGTGTCTGAGCTTGGGTTCTGGCATTAGAGTAACCGTCACAACATTGGCTGTATAAGAATCTTTCGCCGTCGACTAAAGACTCACTTCTTCAACCATTATCTGAAATGATTAAAAAAAAAAAAAAAAAAATCTAACCGTGACTAACCTTACTGTCATGCACTTGTCCTAATAAACTAACCTACACTGTAACACGCAACACTTGATGAACATTGTTACTCAGCTGATAGAGTTGTACCCTTCTTGCTGTCTTGTCGTACAGAACTTGTAAGTCGCTTTGGATAAAAGCGTCAGCTAAATGACTAAATGTAAATGTAAATGTAAGAACACATTTCCACACGTTCATGAATCCGGCGGGGATCTTTCTTAGGTTTGGTCTTACGAAGTTAAAAATGAACCTTCTTACTGTCCTCTATCATGCACTCTTCCTACTACTATACTAATTATGTCTTCACAACTATGCACCCAAGTTTCAGCACTGTTCGATGAACATTGTTACTCAGCTGAAAGAGTAGTACCCTTCCTGCTGACTTGTCTTGCAGAACTTGTAAGTCGCTTTGGATAAAAGCGTCAGCTAAATGACAAAATGTAAAATGTAAATGAAGTTTGTAAGAAGATATTTACATCTGATATTTACATTTACCACCCGTCCTCACCCCCACCTCCACTTCCCTCCACTCAGACCACAAGACACATTCTCCTACAGAGAGTAACTGTTACCCCCATAGTGTTGTCTCTTTTATAAATAAGAACATTTGTTGAAAAAAGTAAAATAATACAATTTCACGACGTCTGTGCAGCCTTGTTTATTCACCGTGTCCATGGAAAGGTATGGTTTCCTTACGCAGAAAAGACAGTCCGTTTAGTTTTCTGGTAACTACATCACTGGTAATTTGTCGTACTCACCCAATTCAAAGTGATAGCCGTGTTTTCTTTCAAACTAATTGGGTCGTGGATGTCTGGATTTGGTACAATCTCTCTCAGATGGAGCTGTTTTGCAGGCTGTGACGTACAGGCGTACAGACAGCTCTGCGTAGGAGTGTGAAGAAGACATTGTAGCTGTGTGACATCATATGCCAAGGTCAGGACAGTGACATTTGTAATGTGTGATTCAGCCTCTTATTGATGGAGTCAGCCTGGATGAAGTGCACAGCCCCAGGGCCTATTATAAAACGCACACATACACACACACACACACACTAGGACTATTATGAAACACACACACACACACACTGGATGACGTGGCTGCGCTCATCAGCGAACCTATAGAACACACACACACACACACACACACACACCACACACACACACACACACACACACACACACACACACACACACACACACACACACACACACACACACACACACACACACACACACACACACACACACACTGAACAGACTGTATATACATTATAGATCAAAGATGCAGTCAGGAGTACATGACCTGTAGTCAACATGTGCTTAATGATGTGATAATAGATGTCTTGTGACCAGAGATAGACACACACACACACACACAGAGACACACACAGAGACACACACACACACACGTACGCACACACACACACACACACACACACACACACACACACACACACACACACACACACACACACGCACACACGCACACACACACACACACACACACACACAAACACACACACACACACACACACACACACACACACACACACACACACACACACACACACACACAGAGACAGACACACACACGTCAGCAGTTTTACCATGCTTGACATTTCACTCTTTCTGAAACCAGCACATGCAGACTGTCCAGTGACATTTAAGAGAGAGAGAGAGAGAGAGAGAGAGAGAGAGAGAGAGAGAGAGAGAGAGAGAGAGAGAGAGAGAGAGAGAGAGAGAGAGAGCGAGAGAGAGAGAGAGAGAGAGAGAGAGAGAGAGAGAGAGAGAGAGAGAGAGAGAGAGAGAGAGAGAGAGAGAGAGAGAAAGAGAGAGAGAGAGATAGAGAGAGAGAGAGAGACCGCAGAGAGAGAGGGAGAAGGCAGATAGTGGGGGAGACAAAGAGAAAAGGGAGTGGAGTAGGGGGTGAGATGAAGGAGAAGAGATAGAGGGGAAGAGCAAGATAGAACCAGAGTTTTGTGACAGATTGTGAAGCATTTTCTGGGTTAATGTTTCACACACACACATGCACACACCGTGTCTGATTTACCATAGCGATTGCGTCTGCAGTCTCTCTCCTCTATTTCTCCTCTGCCTCTTCTTTCTCACTCTCTGCCTCCCTCCTCTCCCTCAGTCCCACTGTTAGGCCTTTCACACCGGCCGGGTTCCTTGCTGGAGCCGGTTCCCGAACGTAACCTCAAGCCGGCCCGTTCACACCGGGAATAATTGGTTCGGAACATGACGGAGGCTTTAGTTCGGCCCTCTAAGAAAACACTGAGCACCGATTTTTCATGTTCCGAACCAATTGTACCGGTGTGAACGCGCCGGCCGGTTCGAGATTACGTACGCAAGAGGGTATTTATTTATTTATTTATTTATTTCGACGTGCCCTCTCATCCACATACCAAATGACCTCTTTCACAGTTATGTCACAGGCCTGTTATTTACGTTAGTTTGATTGATATATCAAAAATGACCATGGTCAGAGCCAATCAGAGTAAGTAAGGTGCGGTCTTGACAGAATGCAGGTGGAGAAAAAAACAACACTGCCAGAGCTGGCAGTTCAATCTTCTAGACAAAAAGTACTAAAAAAGTTAATGTGTTTCAGAAGGACCATGCTGTGTGTACTTGTGTTTCAGAAGGACTATGCTGTGTGTACTTGTGTTTCAGAAGGACTATGCTGTGTGTACTTGTGTTTCAGAAGGACTATGCTGTGTGTACTTGTGTTTTAGAAGGACTATGCTGTGTGTACTTGTGTTTTAGAAGGACTATGCTGTGTGTACTTGTGTTTTAGAAGGACCATGCTGTGTGTACTTGTGTTTTAGAAGGACTATGCTGTGTGTACTTGTGTTTCAGAAGGACTATGCTGTGTGTAATTGTGTTTCAGAAGGACTATGCTGTGTGTTCTTGTGTTTCAGAAGGACTATGCTGTGTGTTCTTGTGTTTCAGAAGGACTTTGCTGTGTGTACTTGTGTTTTAGAAGGACTATGCTGTGTGTACTTGTGTTCAGAAGGACTATGCTGTGTGTTCTTGTGTTTCAGAAGGACTATGCTGTGTGTTCTTGTGTTTTAGAAGGACTATGCTGTGTGTACTTGTGTTTTAGAAGGACTATGCTGTGTGTACTTGTGTTTCAGAAGGACTATGCTGTGTGTACTTGTGTTTTAGAAGGACTATGCTGTGTGTACTTGTGTTTTAGAAGGACCATGCTGTGTGTACTTGTGTTTAGAAGGACCATGCTGTGTGTACTTGTGTTTCAGAAGGACCATGCTGTGTGTACTTGTGTTTCAGAAGGACCATGCTGTGTGTACTTGTGTTTTAGAAGTTTTGTTTGCAGAACATCCAGTGCAAGACAACTTTCAAAGACGAGTGCCGTGTCCAGGTATGAGAAGCAAGAAAACATCCTCAAAGTTTTTCCAGTGCTAAAAGTCATAGCCAAAGTGAGCTATAGCATTGATCATTGCACTGCGAAACGTGGAAATCCATTCACTGACGGCAAATATATTAAGGAGGCTTTCACATCCTCAAAGGGTTTTGTTTGATGGCTTACCAAACGAAGAGACAATAAAATCAAGAATAAAAGACATTTATTTCAGTCAGCCAGAAAGACACATCGAATAGAAAACGTTAGTGTGAGTTAGTGTGTCTGTAGTGTGGTGAAAGGTTAACGGTCTGTAGTGTGGTAGTGAAAGGTTAACTTTCTGTAGTGTGTAGTGAAAGGTTAACCTTCTGTAGTGTGTAGTGAAAGGTTAACCTTCTGTAGTGTGTAGTGAAATGTTAACCTTCTGTAGTGTGTAGTGAAAGGTTAACCTTCGCTCAACTGTAAGAGAGGAGCTCTGCTGTTTAGAGCCAATGCCTGCAACAATGAAAGGTGAGGACGTAGCCAAAGCTTGTACAGAGCATTTTGAGGAGCTATGGATTGATGTTAGCAATATATTTGCAGTGACAACAAATGCCCCCCCCCCCCCCCCCCCCCCCCTGCTGTGGTCGGGAAACAGAGGGGGTCACATTAATTGAGGAACAAGTCGGTCACCCCATCATGAAACTCCACCGCATAATACACCAAGTAAAGCAAATCAGATCTTAATGAGGTCATGGCTACAGTTAACGAAGGTTGTAAACTTCATCGTTAAGCAATCTGCTCTGACACACCGACAGTTCCAGTCACTGCTGGATGAAATACTGTGCATACAAAGATATCCCTCTCCACTCAGCGGTTAGGTTGCTGGATTTATCTGTGATAAACCGACCGACCGACCGACCAGCCGACTGACTGACTGACTCCCTCTCTTCCTCCCTCTTCCTCATCTCCCTCCTTCCCTCCTCTGCCATCCATCCTACCATCTATCCATCCATCCATCCATCCATCCATCCATCCATCCATCCATCCATCCATCCATCCATCCATCCATCCATCCATCCATCCATCCATCCATCCATCCATCCATCCATCCTACATCCATTCATCTATTCATCCCCCTTCCTTGCGCCTCCCTCTCTCTCCCTCCATCCCTCTATCTTCTCAGTTTCTCCTCTTTCCTCCTTCTCCTTGTCTCCAGTGTGATGTTGAGTGATAGAGACGCCACATTCCCTGACAGCCAGGGAGATTGAGAACCCTGTCTAACATAGGAACGGCTCTCTCCTCCCTATCTCTCTCCTCTTTCCTCTCTCTATCACCCCCCTATCTCCCCTCTTTCCTCTCTATATCACCCCTCTCTCCCCCCTTTCCCCTCTCTATCACACCCCTCTCTCTCCTATCTCTATCACTATCTCCCTCCCTCTCTCACCCTATTTCCTCTCTCTTGCTCCTATTTCCCTCTTTCCTCTCTCTGTCACTCTCTCCTCCCTCTCTCCATCTTTCCTCTCACCCCCTCCATCTCTCCATATTTCCTCTCTCTATCACTCTCTCCCTCCCTCCCTCTTTCCTCTATCACTCTCCTTCTTTCCTCTCTCTCCCTCCCTCCCTCTATCCCCTCCCTAACATCCTTCTTCCTCTCTCTATCACTTTTTCCCTACCTCCCTCGATCCCTCGTTCCTCTCTCCATCACTCTATCCTCTTTCTCTCTCCCCGATCCCTCTCTCTATCACTATCTCCCTCCTTGTTCCTCTCTGTGGGCTCTCTGTCACTATATCCATCCCCTTTCCTCTCTCTTTATATCTGCCACTTTCTCTTTCTCCCTCTCTCTCTCCCTGTATCTGTCTATATCCTTTCCTCTCTCTCCCTCCCATTTATCTCTTATTTCCCTCTGCCTCCATAATCTCTCTCTCTCTCTCTCTTTCTCTCTCTCTCTCTCTCTCTCTCTCTCTCTCTCTCTCTCTCTCTCTCT
>NC_140178.1:86769916-86797416 GCF_963971535.1 Notolepis coatsorum | reverse complement strand
CCTTTTTAACCTCTGTCTCTGTCTCAACCGGTCCCATGGAACAGCTTCATACCGCCTTCTGTCTGGCCTGCAGTGCTGAACCTTCCGAGTGGCTTCTCCTGCCCCCCGGGGCATACGGCCCTGAGCTATTGTCTTGTATCTCATCCTGTATCCATACGCTTGCAGTAGTTCTCTATATTACTCAATTTCACAATTTTCTTATATACTATGATTCTACTGTCACCATGTATGCATATGCTCACTACATGTATTTATTGCTCCATCTCCGCCCACTACAAACATGGGAACTCTCTAACCCCCCCCCATCTCTCTGAGTGGTTGTCTCGTAGTGCTGACCAAGGTGGTGGATGTCTCTGGGTCTTGGCCAAGATTGCAGTGACTGTTCTACGTGCACCACCGAGGCCATGGATCAGCTTCTTAGTCTTCTGTCCGTGGTCTGTCAGCGTGGTTTAGGCGTGGAGTTCATTGCTGGGTTAAGTACTTCTATTCTCTTCACATAATATGCTTACTACATATATCTATTCTATTCACATATGCTTACCACTTGTATCTATTGCTATGTCCGCCCATCACAATCACACAAACTGTCTAACGCCTGTCCCGTCTCCCTGTCTCCCTGTGAGTGGCTGTCTCGGAGTGATGACCGGAGTGTTGGACGTCCTGTGAAGACCGGGAGGATGCAACCCTTTTTGTGATGTTTCTTCTTGACTTGTTTAAAGAAGACGTGTCCGGCCCATGGGGACATTAACGTGTGTTGTCGGGCCTTACAAACTCCAGAGTATTGCATACATCTAAAAGGACCACTCTTGGCAATCTGAAACGGCTAAGCAGCCACTCATCTGGCAAATAGATCTAACTGTTCTAACAGCAATATATAATCCATTTCAGTCGTATTTAGGCGCAATTGACCAATGCTAGGCTTTTTTTTCTTTTTCTCATTTGGGTAAGAGTTTCTTGTCTGGTTAAGAGTGCTCTCAACCAGTCTTAGAATTTGGTATAAGAGAAAAGCAAAAATAAGAAAACATTGCTGAATCCCAGGTAAGAACAAAATAAGAAAAAATGCTAGTTAAGAACAAAATAAGAGGAAATCTGTTCTTATATCGCTTCATGGATGAGGCCCATTGAGTGTGATTTGCGTATGTTTCATTCATCCAATGTTTTATTTCCATGCATGTTTGTTTGTGTTTGTATGTTTGGGTATGTACGGCACTGAGTATACACACACACGCGCGCGCGCGCACACACACACACACACATGCACGCACGCACGCACGCACACACACGCGCACACACACACACGCGCACACACACACACACACACACACAAACACATACACACAGATAAACACATGCATTCTCTCATCACCACCACCACCACAAAAGAATGCCCTCCCACCACACACACACATACACGTGCCAGCGCACGCACGCACACACACACACACACACACACACACACACACACACACACACACAGACACACACACACACACACACACACACACACACACACACACCCACACACACACACACACACACACACACACACACACACACACACAGACACACACACACACACACACACACACACACACACACACACACACACACACACACACACACACACACACACACACACGCACACACACACACAACCTCCCTCCCCTAACATTATGCATACAGAGCCACATACACACACATAATAAACTACCATGTCACGTAGAGCTTAGCTCAGCGAGTGTTTCCTTTACTGGTAACTAGATCAATTTAATCTCACAGCAGGAGTGACCTTCAGAGAGACATTACTATCAAAGCCACGTTTTTATTCCATTCCTCCCTGGTCTCTGGTCTGACTAACGGTCAGTGGGACAGGATTTGGTGTTTAAATTGGCACAGTCTCTCTCATGGGTACAAACCTCAGCCAAAACCATTAAACATCTAATAAAGATATAACCTATAGGGCAAGAATGGCATTGTTTTTTCAGTACATATTGTGTACACTGTACACACTGTAGAACACTATCACTGCTATTACTATGCCTGTTTGTGCTTTTATTACAAAGGGCACAATTCCCCCAAAACAGGGCTCTTGTATCAGATGACAGATGTAAGGTCTTGTGTTGAAACAGCACTGTGCAATATTACACATACTGTAGACCTCAGTATATTATTACTGTATTTATTTACTGTATATTTTATTCCATTTTTATCCAATTTATTCTATTCTTATCGTAGGCAATTTGATTTGTTTTGTTATTCTTATTTGTGACATGTTCTGTCTAAATGTTTAATGTTGAGCGATTTGCAGTGTCAAATTTCCCTCGGGATAATAAAAGTATTTCTCTTCTATTCTATTCTGGATGGTGGAGTGAAGTCACAACAGGTGCACATGTGCTTTCCCTTCTTATACCGGACTGCTGGTTCAATAGCAGTTAGAGAGTGTGTGGATCACACTCCAGGAAAAGGCCTCTCTCCATCTCTCTTAGTGGAACTAACTCTCTGAGTGGAGCTCTGTCAACCTGCTCTGGATAAATAAAAACAACAACAACGTTGATCAAATAAATCATACTAAATAAAAATACTTAATTTATCATCTGAACACTAATCTGCCTACTAGGGCATGCACACACACAAGTGCACACACACAACACACACACACACGCACACATACACAAACGCACAGACGCACACATACACTCAGACACACACACATACACACATTGACACACACACACACTCGCACACATACACGATTACACGCACACACTTGCACACATTTGCACACATACACACGCACACTCGCATACATACACTCGCACACATACACTCGCACACATACACACGGACACATACTGTACATACATACGCATACATACACACGCACACATACACGCGTACACTTGCAATGACTTATTATTCATTCCCTATCCCCTGACCTTAACCTTAACCACTGAACCCGAAAATCTATCGAATCTATCTCCAAATTGATGACTAAGCCATCCTCAATCAACCACTCTTTAGTCTGTGTCCCCTCAAAAACCATACACATGCATGCACGCACACACACACACACACACACACACACACACACACACACACACACACACACACACACACACACACACACACACACACACCTACACACACACACACACACCTACACACACACACACACATTACCCATGAACTCATGAACCCATTTTACCAGTAATCAATACAAACACGCCTTAAAACCGCTTATTACATGGCGTTTTCACATTCGCCGAAATGCTTGATTGTGATTGGTCAATAGCGCTCGGTTGCCCCTAGCAGCGGTCAGTTATTTCTCGATAATTCACCGCTGCCAGGGGCAACCGAGCAATAATGACCGGTGATACGGGTAACTAGCGCTATTGACCAATCACAATCGCGACCGAGCAATAATGACCGCTGTTCGCAGCTGGAGCAATCAAGCCCACTGACACACACTGCATCAGTGCAATCAGACACACCTGCCGGCTGCCGGCGATAATAATAATAACTTTATTTGGGCTGACTGACAGCGGAGCCACAGAACAACTGCGTCTGCATTTGATCTCGTCTTGTCGATGGTGTAAAATGAATTAGGTATATTGTTAGTAAGTTAGCCATGTAATAAGCGGGATAATGTATAGCAATACTCGGTCATTGTCGCAAAATAATTGTCCTGACCTGACGTTTAGAGCACCTCGGCGAGGCGCCTCGGTATTCTAAACTCCGTGTCGGTCAATTATTTTGCGACAATGACCTCGTAGCTATACTGTACATTATCCCTTACTTAACACACACCTATACTCATTGATTACCCCTCACGTTGTGTTCTTATTTATGAAACAGCAAACGCACCCATACTCTCAGTATCATCTCTACCATCTTCAGACGTCATACTTCATGACATCATACATTTGAGTTTTAGCACTCTAGCTGTTGGAATTATAATAATATGTTTGGGGGTGTCTTAGACCAGAGAAATAACATGTATGAAAATTTAATGTGGGTGTAGGTCTCCTTTAACATTGCCCTAATGTATTAGGACACCACTATGAGAGGGTTAGGCATCATCATTACAGAATGAAGGAGCCAAAATGGAGCCTGATCCCTCCCAGTGGCTCCATAGCTGCAGTAATATCAGTGCGTCTGCGAGAGTCAGGGCTAATCCTGGGCATTTAATGTATAGACACACTCAGAGCAGCTCTCTCCAGGGCTCAGGCAAGGCTCATATCAGCTTCACACAGACACACACACACACACACACACACACACACACACACACACACACACACACCTACACACACGCGCGCGCGCACGCACACGCACGCACATGCACACACGCACGCACGCACACACACAAACACACATACACACACACTGCATTTACAGAAATCCTAAGCCTCCCCCTGCGCATACACACAAACCCATACACACAGAGACACAGACATGCACAGACACTCACACATGAACACATGTATCTGCATGTGCACACACACACACACACACACACACACACACACACACACACACACACACACACACAAACACACACACACACACACACACACACACACACACACACACACAAACACACACACACACACACACACACACAAACACACACACACACACACACACACACACCTACACACCTACACACACACACACACACTCACACACACACACACACACACACACACAAACACACACACACACACACACAAACACACACACACACACACACACCTACACACCTACACACACACACACACACTCACACACACACACCTACACACACACACACACATTACCCATGAACTCAAAACCCTCTCCCTCTTAACTGCGTTGCCAGTAATTTAACATGAAAACACCAACGCAAATAGAGAAAATAGTCAACATCATGCCAGACAATGTTTAAATAGAGTGAACCTGTCCTTAGCTATAATAACTATGATGGTACAGACGCTTTCACTGGAATTATGTTGCTAGGGAACAGTTTGGACCCAAATGCATTTCCTGTCAACTACATACTATTAGGGCTGTCGTGGTATGACATTTTCTCACCGCGGTTGTGTGTGTGGCTAATCACAGCAGGATAGAAATTAAAAATTAAAAACGTTTTCATTTCTTTTACATTTCTTTTATTTTTTATATACCTGTATATTTCTTATTATTAAGACATGCAAGTTTACCCGCGATCGTGATTATAAAAAAATTATAAGGTCGTAGGAGTCCCGAAACTATTTTAAACATGTTTGATAATCTATCCATTTGTCCCTCAACGCTCTGAAATGTGATAAAAGTAGATTGTGTTGCCTGCTCCTTTAAGAGTGATGCGTTGTGGGATATATGCCCTTCTCCAACTTAAAACTAATGTTATTTGAGCGAACATTTAACGTTATTATAACACTATTTTAACGTTAGTGAATTTGAATGCACATACATAGCTAGTTAAATATAACAACTTGTGTCATCATTGTTCATCATTGGGGGAAACTAAGTGCTGCCTCTCTCTACCGTCCCCGCTACACTCTGGACTACACTAACGTTAGATAGCTGGCCTATAGCTAACAAACGTTAACCAATGTTTGCAAACAAAGCTAACGTTATCCAGTTGACAACAGATCATAATATCTATGATAACGTTAATGTAGTCGGAGTGTAGCGGGGACGGTAGAGAGAGGCAGCACTAATTTGCGTGTAACGTTAGTCAATAACATTAATAACGAATAGAGAGCTGCAAACGGAAATAAATGCCCAGTCCTTGAGATAACTGGGTGTTTACTGTCACCACCTTACAGAGGGAATTACCCTGAAGTTATAACGAGCACGTTACATGACCGGCACTTCGGCCCGGGAGTTAGGAGAACGCTCCTCTGTACTCTACTGCGGTTCAGATTAATACAGGAAAAGGTATATATTGGGGGCTCGAGTCCGGGATATGAAAATAAATCCTGATTTCATCTGTGAGTTGTAAACTGTATGGAAACGTGAAGTTAGCTCATGCTACTGGAAAACGGACGCACGAGGCAATCTCGTCATTAAATGAACTGTTCTCCATCTGCGGGTACCTTGACACACCGCGGGATTGCGTATATTGTGTGTATATCATGTATGTTCTATGAGTGTATGTTGTGTGTATCATGTAGGTGTTGTGTGTGTATGTTGTGTGTATCATGTATGTGATATGAGTGCATATTGTGTGTATAATGTATGTGCTATGAGTGTATGTTGTGTGTATCATGTATGTGATATGAGTGTATATTGTGTGTATAATGTATGTGCTATGAGTGTATGTTGTGTGTATCATGTATGAGCTATGAGTGTATATTGTGTGTATCATGCATGAGCTATGAGTGTATGTTGTGTGTATCATATATGTGCTGTGTGTGTATATTGTGTGTATCATGTATGATCTATGTGTGTATGTGTGTGTGTGTGTGTACTGTATGAGTATGTGTTATGTGTGTATGCAGTACATTCATGTTGTGTGTATGTGCTGTCACAGCTGTTCTGTGTTGCTGGAGGGGGTGGGGCTGGGCTGTCCTTCAAATGACTGAGAGAAAACACCCTCACTGGATCAATGCAGAGACACACATACACACACACACACACACACACACACACACACACACACACACACACACACACACACACACACACACACACACACACACACACACACACACACACACACACACACACACACACACACACACACACACACACACACACACACACACACACACACACACACACACACTCATTAAGGCACATGCATACAGAATCAAATCAGAATGCACACGCATGGCTATTTATGCACACACACACACACACACACACACACACACACACACACACACACACACACACACACACACACACACACACACACACAAACACAATATATATATATGTACTACATTTGTATATGAATTTGGGAAAGCACAGATAATAAGATGGACACAGATATGTTTTATACTCAAATATGCTCAAATATATGGGAGGGGAGAAAAGTAAATTTTGTATGTAATGCGCTCCATTGACGCAACGCACTCCACCTACTGTAGGCAGCTCCAGTCATCTTCATCTACGCTGTGCCCCTCCCTCCCCACTGCATACACACTCACTGAGACAGAGAAAAGCCTGGGCCCTCATTTATCAATGGTGCGTACGCACAGATATGTGCGTAACCCGTGCGTACGATAATTTCTAAGCAAAGTGTGGGACTTATCAATTTGAACGTGTGCTTGACTTTGTGCGTATATTTACGCACAGCTCGGACCATGCGTACCTGGCGCCCAGCGGTAGAATATGGAGACTGCAGACGCGGAAATAAGCTTTTGTGCATTAGTTTGACTGACGTGTTCGGTATGACCCCCCGTAATTCATTATAGTTAATTGGAAAATAGCGACAGTAGTGTAATTATTGTCAAAACCCTATAAATAGCATTTGGAATAGGTCTTTCTTTCCGAATGAATGCAGCTAGGTTTATATATAGCGTTATCGGAATACTACGGGGTGTACTGACTGACTGCGCTCCGCGTAACTCAACTCGTTATTATTTTGCGCATAGATTGCAGAAATACGGGAAAGTTTTGATTATATTTAAAAGGCTTTGCCATTGTTAAACTAAATAAGTGGAATTTCGAAGCTGTAAGCATGCAGAATACAAGTCATATGAACACCCACGATATAGTGTTCTTCCCCCTTCCTACTGTATAAGAAAGAATTTAAAACGCATTGCAACGAGAACAGAGGTTCTGTATCGTTAGTGGCTTAGCTTGGCATCACACTGCACTATCTCGCGTACGTGCACGCGTACTGAATAAACCACAAATGTACCTCTAATACCAGTATTAGTCTGACCACACCCCTCATCAGCTTACCTTCATAAGCAGGTGTGTGGTCACCTGCTCTCCTCCTTCTCGCTTTCACCACAAGGAAGAAGTGCCTCGGTAGATCCCCACACTTGACACCATGATGGAAGAAAGGTTTAGGAGCAGCTTTGGGAAACAAGGATACGTTGACATCATATCTTTATTTTCTCTCTCACTATTTTCGAGAAAATACGGCGATATTGTCTTCGTACTGGAGTGTCTGGAAGATGATGATCATTCTAAAAACCCTCCACCGGTTTTCGTATTGGGAGCACGCCGCTGCATGCTTCTCAACTGCAGTTCCTTGCTGTGTTTGTTGGGGTGAAACCTGTCAGGCCACAGCTGAACTGTCGGACATGCCGCTGTTGTGAGAAGCGGTGCGTTCCAGGTTGGGTGAGTAGTGTTTGCTGGCGGGCTCCACTTGTCTGTTAGTGCTATGGGGGCTACTTGACAAAGTTTATGGAAACCGGCCCCAGGCTAGGGTCCTTTGTTTAGCCGCCTAGGCGACAGAAGGCCTTGGTCTGGAGACCATTATAGTTTTAACTAGTGGGCCGCGACCATTGACACTGGTGATCCCTGTGTGTTCTGGACGAGTGGATTCTCTCTGTCACCGTGTTAAGGCCCCATCTTTCATATCCAAATGAGAGTATTCCTTCACGAGGGGATATGTGCATGTAATGTGCGATAGCGGCAGATTCATGTTCAAAGTCAGCTACACAGGCCAGTTGGTACTGTGCTGATTCCGTCGGATGTGGTAAAGTCACCGTTGTGAAGCGGTGTTGACATCTTGTTTTCTCTTTTCTCTTAAAAAGTGAGGAGAGGTTCAGAACGGCGGCCTGTCTGGGTGAGTGTTATGTCATTGTTTACATGTTCATAGCTTACGGTTAGCCAGTCAGCTGTTAACTGCTGCGTTAGCCTGCTGGATCGCTGCATGGCCTGCTTAGGGCCTACTATTAGCCAGTCAGCTGTTAGCTGCGGGGCTAGCATGTCGTGGTCGCTAGGTAACGTTAGCTTGCTGCTATGGCCATGGCTGGCGCGGGGTAGCTTAGCTTCTCGCGCGCCGCCGTGAGCTCGCTTCTGATCGCCGTTAGCTTGATGCTATTCTGTTGAACGTGCTTTGATTTTAACATGTTTTACACTCTTGACCGCGACGTCATCCTTGACAGGGGATGTTTCGTCGACCCTGCCCTGAGCCTGGACGGCAAGGTTGCATCAACGGGGGACTGTAGTACGGGTTGGGGCGGTGACGCTACCCAGTTCGGACAACACAGGACGGCTGTGTTCCTACGGTGTCTGTGACTGCACTTCGCTGATCTGCGTTCCGGGTAGGAACGGGGTTGACCAGACCTCATAACACGTCTTCTGGTTTTACTTTGCTAAATGTATTGTGAATAACGGTGTTTTTCCCAAAACGTGTGTTGCTACAATGCATTTAGGATACGTTGCGGGTTATGTGTGAGCTGTTTTTGTCACTGGCAGTTAGCTTCTCCGTGCAAACGGGATGTAATGATCTGGTTGTTGTGTGAGAAACACGGCCGTGTACTCACAACTAAGGTAACTAACCTATGAAGCTATGCTTGGTGACAAGTGAGTAAAAGAATGTTCTTTCTCAGACTGTAATGACAATGAACAGTGTGTTCACACATTAACAGGTTTTCCTGTTTTAACTGGCCGTATTGAGGGTAAAATAGGAGGATTGTGTTTTTCCCCCCCGGTTCCCTGGGGACTTTTTCATCCTCCTATCAGGCATGTTTGTGCACTATTTGTGTCTTTTGTGTGGTAGGGATGCGATGTAACTCTTAGCTTGATTGCTGAGGTTGTGCTAAATCTGCTGGAGAAACTTATTTCCTAAAGGGAAATTGGTTTGGTTGCTGTCATGTGTGCTTAGCAAGGCCTGTGGTCGATACTAATCAAGAATGATGTATTCTCTCATTGTGAAAAAAACGGCGTTCCTCTGTTGAGTGTTTTTGCCATTTTTTGTAGGTGATGATGGGTTGTGTGTGTCATGTGACCTACAACTGGGTTGTACTGGCCACAGAAGCACATGTGTATGTTGGACCGGGGTTCTTAGAGCCCTCTCTATTCTGTGTTTTTCCTTAGTAAAAATCAGATAGCAGGTTAGCTCATGCGCTGTGTGGAGCTGTGAAACGCTTCATAGAGCTGACTATGACTGTGTCATATTCTCTTTTTGTCGTTACATCGTATCATGGGTGTGGGGTCGTAAAGGGGTGAACTGGTAACCTTTCCTCTCCCCATTGTTCTGTCGGTCAGGGGTACACCCCCTGTCCTTCAAGGTTCCCGTCACGTGGCGGTTCGGCACGTTACGGGGGGGGGGGGGGGGGGGGGGAGGGAGTTCCTGGTCCCACGGCCTGGTATATTGGGCGTGTGCACCGCAGGAATTCCCCCGCCATAGAGTACGTCACCGTGCGCGTCTCTGTTGGTAGGACTTCCGTGTGCTGTTCAGGTCCATGTGATGGATCTGTTTTCAGGGGGGGTGGTCAGGGCTCCTCCTCACCAAGCGCCTATTCAGGCCTTCTGTGAGTTCGGACTCCTTCTTCCATGTGAGGAAGCCTCCATCAGAGTACAGAGCCTTCCTCCTCAGATTGTCAAAGTGAGTGGACCCTCTAGAAGGGTCCTTTTCTATTGTATGTATATTCGATTCAATTCGTTTATTGAGTGTGTATGGGTTCAGTGCCTCTTCCCCGGAGGCCCTAAAACCAGTTTTTTACATGGCTCAAGGTGCAATATATTCTTTTCAATCTGTACAGCTCGCGTGGGAAGTCTTTCTGGGGATCCCCGTCTCTTTCCTATGGGAGGGTGGTGGGATGTAAAAATGTGAAAATTTTTTACCCCGGCTGTGTAGACTGGGATACATACTGTTGATGCTTCCTTCTTTCTATTCCAGAAGTGTTGGAGTTAGGGAGTGTCACACCCCTCTTGTCGTTCCCCTGGGCGCCTTGGGGATTCAATGACAGGTCTAATTAGCCTGTTCATTGATGGGGGTGTGTCCCGACGCACGTATAGTGCTAGCTCGCTGTAAACAGGCGATTGACTGGCACGCCTTGGTTGCTTGTGGTTGAAACAGCGTTTTTATAAAGCAACTGAGATGGGGGTTTTTCCTCTTCCGACAACCACATCCCATGACCTGGGTGGGTTGTCGACGGATTCTCGTTCATGTCTGGGGGATGATGACGGGATGGATCTGAACATATGTGGTGGGGTCTCACGCCCTTGGGGTGGGCCACCAGGCGCGGTTCGTCCGAACGTCTGGGTGGCGCCTTCTTTTCATGTTAAGATCAACACGCATATCTGCCCTTCTCCTGGAGTAGGCATGTCGGCGTGGTTAGGGCACGGGACTGGTTCTGGTCACGCTGGTCCAGATCAGTTGAACCCGTTGTCCGCCGGGGATGCAGATCTGCTGTTCTGGTACCCTGAGGGACTTGGGCTTTTTTCAGGGGGAAAAATGCCAGGTCGGTCTGGGTGTCACAGGGTTAAGCGCTATGGAGACCCTGGTTGGGTATGTTTTTACTCAGCACTGTCGTCATGGCTTACAGCCATGCCATTCTGTACGCGCTCGATCTCGTCGGATCTCGGCCGCTACACAGGTTGGTCCTGGTTAGTACTTGGTTGGGAGACCGCCGGGGAATACCAGGTACGGTGTGCTTAGGGGCTGGTTCTCCATTATTTTTCGCTCCTCTCTCACGCATGGCGAAGAGGGGCCTGTGGGGGTGGTTTTTTGACCTCCTCTGGTGACCCTGTGCTTCCTGTACCGCCAGGCCCGGTCCGAAGTGATGTTTGCGACCCGTAGGCCTGGGTTAACCCTTTTTGGAAACTGAAACACTTGTACTGCGGTATAGCCGGTGTATACCCGCAGGTGTGTTTTGGAGTTTTTTCTTGAGGGGTTATAGGAACAACCACCGCATTGGGTAACACCGAGGTGGTTGATTCCCTGGTGTGTTGGAGCAGTGTCAACTCCCGGGTTCACCGTTTGAGGGTGCCCCTGCACGTTCATGACGTCTGCCAATCGTGTCAGCCTTCTCTGCCTCGACCCCTCTGGGTGGGGGTTTTTAAATGGAGGCTTGGTCATGCAACACCGCCAGCTTACGCTCCTTCCGCCGGGGCGGCTGTGTTCAGCTGTCCCCTCTGGCGCCTGTCTCGTCCGCAGTCTCCAGGCTAGGGTTAACAGCCTGTTGCCTGGTTTTTCCCCGGTGCGCTGCCTGCTTCCGTTGGTTAACCGTTTTTGTGTGCTTACGGCCATGCTGACTGCCTGTTCTGCAGGGTCAGTGTGCCAGGCGGTGTACTATTGGGGGGACGGGGCCCGCTCGGCTTACGGCCATACCAACCTGAACACGCCCGATCTCGTCCGATCTCGGAAGCTAAGCAGGTTCTGGCCTGGTTAGTACTTGGATGGGATTCCGCCTGGGAATACCAGGTGCAGTAACTGAGGGGCCTTTGTCCGAATACGCTGGCGATGTGGGGGGCGGGGCACTACGTGCCCACCTGGTGGGGTCTTGATGCTGGCATCATGGACTTCTCCGGGCCCCCATTCTAGGGAGTCCAGTCCTTTTGGTGGGTCTGGGTCTTCCTTCGTGCTCCGCTGCTACGGCCTTGCCACGGGGTTGGGTTTGCCCTTGACCCCGTGATTCTGGGGGCAGTAACGAGGTTGTTCCTCCGTTCGTTCCCGGGTGGCATGCGGGTTGTGCGTGTGTGTAGTCGTGGGGTCAAGCCACGGTCTGCTCACCCTGTGCGTTGAGTTGCTTGAGTGCCTCTTCGCACGGTCGGGTCCGTCGCCCTCCCGTGACGTCCCTAATAGGGGGGCTACCCGCCATTAGGGGGGGTCGGGGGGGCTCGGCCCTCCCTGTTCTGATGGTTGTGGGGGGGCTGTCAGCGGGGTGTATTTGTCAGCCAGTGGCTCCGCTTGGCCTCCCTTGTGCAGTGTGATGCCAAGCTAAGCCACTAACGATACAGAACGATAGGTTATGACTATAACCAAGTTCTGTTAGTTAGGGGCGATGCTTGGCATCAGACGGCCGCTGCAGCCCTTGTCCTCACCTTGTGGTGAAAGCTTGGGAAGGAGGAGAGCAGGTGACCACACACCTGCTTATGAAGGTAAGCTGATGAGGGGTGTGGTCAGACTAATACTGGTATTAGAGGTACATTTGTGGTTTATTCAGTACGCGTGCACGTACGCGAGATAGTGCAGTGTGATGCCAAGCATCGCCCCTAACTAACAGAACTTGGTTATAGTCATAACCTATCGTTATTTGTTGAGTTTATGTGTATTACAAAACCCTTGCAATAAATGTGTCTTATATGAATGAAAAGCATACATGCTCTGGTAGCATATATCGTGTGGGTGATATGACTTGTATTCTGCTTACAGAATTCCACTTATTTCGTTTTACAATGTAAAAGCCTTTTAAATATAATAATAATAATAATAACTTTATTTGTATAGCACTTTTCATACAGAGGTTGCAGTTAAAAAGTGCTTCACAACAGTAAAAAATACAGGCATAAGCGGGCATAAAAAAGATAGACAGGTAGCAAGGTATGGCAAATCACAGTGTTTCACATTAGGATCTAGCATCCCAATAGGCTCTCCGCTTACAGTTTTCAGTAACACAAATAATAAAAATAGTTTAAAATGATTCAGTTTAAAAATAGTCTAAAAATTATAAAATAGAACGGACATAAAAATATAGGCATGAGCGAGCATAGCAAGGTATGGTAAATCACGGTGTTTCACATTAGGATCTAGCATCCTAATATGCTCTCTATTCAGTAATACAATTAATCACAGTGTTTCACATTTGGATCTAGCAAATAATAAAACTAGTTTAAAATGATTCAGTTTAAAATAGTCATCGGTAAGAAGTAAAAAGTGCAATAACCGACACGTGAATTTGATAGGCAGTGTATACGAGTAGGCAGGGTAAGAATAGTGCAGGTAAATACAAGTTGTGTCAGGATATCCCTGATGTTTCCTCTTGCCACTAGGTGGTAGCAGATATCTATCAGTGAAATGCCTGAGCAAAGAGATAGGTTTTAAGCTGTCTTTTAAAGATGTCTAGCGAGTTGGCTTCCCTGATGTTTTGGGGTAGTTTGTTCCATAGTTTTGGGGCATAGTTGATAAAGGCTGCATTACCGATCCTCTTTTGACTGCTTCTGGGAGCCTCTAGTAGTCCAGCAGCTGATGATCGCAGTGTTCTTGCTGGTGTGTAATTTATTAGAGTGTTGGCGATGTAGCTAGGTCCCTGTCCATTTAGAGCTTTATATGTAAGGAGAAGGACCTTAAAGTCAATTCTAAATGTTACAGGAAGCCAGTGTAAAGCAGCTAAGACTGGACTAATGTGCTCTCTCCTTTTGGTTCTAGTTAGCAGTCGGGCTGCAGAGTTTTGGATTAGCTGAAGCCTCTCTGTGGTTTTCTTAGGGAGACCTGTGAAAGGTGCATTACAGTAGTCTAACCGGCTAGATATGAATGCATGAATTAGCTTCTCAGCATCGTTCTGATTAATAAATGGTTGTACTTTTGCTATATTTCTGAGATGGAAGAACAATGTTTTCGTCACTTTGCTAATATGATAATTGAAGTTCAGTTCTGAATCTATGATAACCCCAAGACTAGTGACCTCAGATTTGATCCAAGGGGTTAGTCCCCCCAGGTTCTTTATTAATGTTTCTTTTTTAGTTTTGGAGCCGATAATTAGAATTTCAGTTTTGTTCTCGTTTAGTTTCAGGAAGTTCTTACTCATCCATTTATTTATTGCCAGTAAGCAGTCTGTAATGGAGCTAATCGCTGTATCATTTGGTTCAGCAGATATGTACAGTTGTGTATCATCCGCATAGCTATGTAAATCTACATTATGTTCTCTGATGATATCACCCAGCGGTAACATGTAAAGGGAGAAGAGTAAAGGACCTAAGCAACTCCCTTGTGCAACTCCATAGTTGTTGTCGTATATATCAGACATGTGATCTCCTAGTTTAACATAGAATTTCCTCCCTCTGATGTATGTTTTAAACCAGCCCAGCACATGTTCTGAGAAACCGACATGGTTTTCAAGATGATCGATTAGAATATCGTGATCGATTGTATCAAATGCTGCACTGAGATCTAACAGGATAAGGATGGAGATCTTATTCTCGTCAGAGTTTAGTCTGAGGTCACTGATTATTTTGGTGAGGGCAGTTTCAGTGCTATGATATTTTCTGAATCCTGACTGAAATTCTTCTAAGATGTTGTTTTCTTCAAGAAAGGAATTTATTTGAACTGAAACTATCTTTTCAAGTACTTTACTAATGAATGGTAGGTTGGATATTGGACGATAATTTGCCATTTCATTACTATCCAAGTTAGGTTTTTTAGTAATGGCTTTACAACTGTTGTTTTAAAGGCATCTGGGAAAATACCAGTCCTAAGGGAAGTGTTTATGATATCTAGCACAGGGCTTGAAACACTATTAAACACCCGTTTGAAGAAAGCTAACGGTCTTTATTAGTATTTTGAGCTGTCCAGGCAGCATTGCAGCAATGGTCTTAGGGAGTCGTTGATATCTGACATCGCCTGTTGCATATTTACCCCATAACACGCGTTGTGTCTTCTTGGTTCGACAGCGCGTGTTCTGAAGGGCCAGATTAACATTGAGAATCTACGTTTTATTGTTTTATATAACTTGTATATTATTTATATATATAAGCTATATCCCTTTAAGCCTTCGTTTGAATCATAGCATTATTCGCTTTCCTCATTGGATAATGCCCTTGACGTCGGCGGCGCCTAGAATCGCGCCCCTGAGACAAGTTCAAAGACGAGTCTGGACATGTTGGGACATGCCTGGGGCCAGCGCATTGATCCCAGACAAGAGCTTCGGCTGCGCACTAGAAAGCCCTCTAAGTATATATATTGTGGAAGGCGCAAACAGAAGCAGTTCGTCTAGCAAGCAAACAGTGGTTGGTTCGTTCGTCAGTACAACGGTGAAGTTCAACCTAATGCAGTAACGTGAAGTTCGTCCGAAGTAATGCAACAGCAGTAGTGGAACCTAGCGTATAGCAGAGTCAAGTTCGACCTAACTTAATGTGAAGTAAAGAGTCGTCATTTAGTGTGAATCGTATTACAGCAGTTCGTTCGGTGTGCAGCATTAACAAGCAGTTCGTTCGTTTAGTAACTAGCGTGAACCTTAGCAAGTGTGTGTGGACTTAAAGTAATTAGTGCCAGCACACGAGGAGGGCCTAGTAGCAGAACTATTGGACATGTGCGCATTGGAACCTACCGCGGCGATATTGTAGAACCATTATTGGTTGGATTATAGTGATTGTGGAAACGTAGTACCGTGGAGAAGAGCATCGTTAATACCCACTGTCGTTTGGATTTAACTACCCTGAAGATTCGACCACAGGCTAGCTTCGTGGACGAAGCTGGCTGGCTATCATCATTGCTATCGGGCATTGGATTACAGCTATTACCTTGCTGCCGAGCACTTGGATTATAAAGACCGGATCCGTATGAGAACCCCTTTTTCTTCAAGTGAACAGCCTGAGTATCCGTACATTCTTCCTTCCTCTGGAGCTTACAACTCTGGGAGGATATCACCAGTCTCCAGCTGTACCCTCGTTTTGCCCCCTATATTGCCATCCCACGCCAGGCGGCGTCTGGTCTAGTATACCTAGCCTAGGAATTATTCATTCCCACTGACTTTGCTACTTGCTGACTTTCTAATATCATTCGCCATAAAAGAGCGACCCAGTAATTGACAGTTGTATCTTCTGCATAATAATAAATACTGTAAATGATATCTCCTTGTCACCGTGCCGTCTATTCTGAGTGTCTGCCATAATTAACTGTACTGTCTGGCAAGTAATAATAATAATAATATGTAGTAGTGGTTTAATCTATCACAATCTTTAATACAGTCAGGGTTTTGTAACCCCTCAGTTACAGCGCGTTAAATTATTTGCTTAGACCTCCGTGAACAATCTCACTCGTGAAGTTTCTCAGAGTTCGCTCGGGTTAGTCCATTATTTCACATCCCATGGGGGTGTTTCATTACCATATATGGATAATCATGCACGAGCATTGACGGTAAGAACAAATTATATTTATCAACACAGAGTGTGCGTACGACCCGTGTACGCACCTGTGATAAATCCAGATTTTTCTGTACATACACACATTTTAAATTCTGTGCTTAAGAACGAAAATAGAACACTTTCTAAGAATTGTTGATAAATGAGGGCCCTGGTGTGTGTGTGTGTGTGTGTGTGTGTGTGTGTGTGTGTGTGTGTGTGTGTGTGTGTGTGTGTGTGTGTGTGTGTGTGTGTGTGTGTGTGTGTGTGTGTGCGTGCGTGCATGCGTGCAGGAGGCAGACAGGAGGCAGACAGGAGGCTGATAGGAGGCAGACAGGAGGCAGACAGGAGGCAGACAGGAAGCAGACAGGAGGCAGACAGGAGGCAGACAGGAAGCAGACAGGAGGCAGACAGGAGGCTGATAGGAGGCAGACAGGAGGCAGACAGGAGGCAGACAGGAAGCAGACAGGAGGCAGACATGAGGCTGATAGGAGGCAGACAGGAGGCAGACAGGAGGCAGACAGGAAGCAGACAGGAGGCAGACAGGAGGCAGACAGGAAGCAGACAGGAGGCAGACAGGAGGCTGATAGGAGGCAGACAGGAGGCAGACAGGAGGCAGACAGGAAGCAGACAGGAGGCAGACAGGAGGCAGACAGGAGGCAGACAGGAGGCAGACAGGAGGCAGACAGGAAGCAGACAGGAGGCAGACAGGAAGCAGACAGGAGGCAGACAGGAGGCAGACAGGAGGCAGACAGGAGGCAGACAGGAGGCAGACAGGAAGCAGACAGGAGGCAGACAGGAAGCAGACAGGAGGCAGACAGGAGGCAGACAGGAGGCAGACAGGAAGCAGACAGGAATCAGACAGGAGGCAGACAGGAAGCAGACAGGAGGCAGACAGGAGGCAGACAGGAAGCAGACAGGAGGCAGACAGGAGGCAGACAGGAAGCAGACAGGAGGCAGACAGGAGGCAGACAGGAGGCAGACAGGAGGCAGACAGGAGGCAGACATGAAGCAGACAGGAGGCAGACAGGAGGCAGACAGGAGGCAGACAGGAGGCAGACAGGAGGCAGACAGGAGGCAGACAGGAGGCAGACAGGAGGCAGACAGGAGGCAGACAGGAAGCAGACAGGAGGCAGACAGGAGGCAGACAGGAGGCAGACAGGAGGCAGACAGGAGGCTAGGCAGACAGGAGGCAGACAGGAGGCAGACAGGAGGCTAGGCAGACAGGAGGCAGACAGGAGGCAGACAGGAGGCAGACAGGAAGCAGACAGGAGGCAGACAGGAGGCAGACAGGAGGCAGACAGGAGGCAGACAGGAGGCAGACAGGAGGCTAGGCAGACAGGAGGCAGACAGGAGGCTAGGCAGACGGGCAGACAGGAGCCTGGTGTGGCTGTTGCACCTTGTATCTCAGTCAATATTCATCCATTTAAGATGTAAAGCCATCATATGTTTCATGGACGTTTGGCTTAGCTTCCACTAACACCCTGCCCTCGTATTTCATGGTTATTTAAACTGCACTTTCAAATGACGGCATAGTGACGTTCAAGTAGTTCAGCAAGGTGATTTGTGTTCAGGTCCAGGTGACGGCAAGGTGATTTGTGAAGCTGACAATGGACTCTGACAATGAAATAAAATAGGAGGAAAGTTCATGTACAGGTATTACTGTTATGTAATAGTGTTGTAAAAATCTTTTTCAGTTTCTGACTGTAAAGAGGTGGTGATGGAGTTCAGGCACTTAGTTTAGTTAGTTAAAAATATTTACAAATATTTCAAATGTATAAAAAATATTAATAATACAAAATAAAATAAAACATGTAAAAAAGTTATACTATTTATTATACTAATTAATGTAATTATGTAATATTGTTGTACATGTTTTGCTGATTGTTCAATGACCCCCAGTTAAATGGGGGGGGGGGTGTTCTACTTCAGTCGATTAATAAAACACAGTTTAGTTCAAACTAAAAATAAAGAGTGAGAGAGAGATAAAGAGAGAGAGAAAATAACACATGAAAAGTACAGTATGAGGAGATATGATTATGATATGATCTTTTCCCATCTTGTATTGTACAATAATCATTGCAAAAATAAAATAAATAAAACGTCCAATATAAATCACGGCCACTTCCGGTATTCTATATGAATCCAGATCCAGATAATGTTGTTGGTTGAACAGATACATATAATGATGTCTCTGCACACCCATAATCTATACACACACACAATACACAGCATCCCTACTCCACACACACACACACACACACACACACACACACACACACACACACACACACACACACACACACACACACACACACACACACACACAAAGCAGCAGTCTGAGTGTATTAGTGTCAGCATAACCCTCTTCTATAGGACCACAGAGAACGATCTATATAATTTGATCCTGGACCAGCCTGAACTAATCCCCACATTTATCACTACACAGAGTACCAATCAACTGAACTGACTACAGATCAGAAGGCTTAAGAGCAGACAAGCAGTCAATATCTCTCTCTGTCAGTCTGTCAGGGTATGCGTTTGTCTGTCCGTCTGTCTGTCCGTCTGTCTGTATGTATGTACATTATGTCGGTCAGGGTGGGGGGTCAGACCTCCAACACCATCACCCTGAGCATCGGGTCCCCCCAGGGCTGTGTTCTAAGCCCCCTGCTGTACTCACTCTACACACACGACTGTGTGGCCAAGTTCAGCTCCAACTCCATTGTGAAGTTCGCCGACGACACGGTGGTGGTGGGGCTGATCTCGGACAACGACGAGAAGGCCTACCGGGAGGAGGTTGAGGTACTGGAACGTTGGTGCCAGGACAACAGCCTGCTCCTGAACATTGGTAAAACCAAGGAGCTGATCGTGGATTATAGGAGAGGACAGCGGGAGACACACACACCACTGAGGATTAACGGGGCTACCGTGGACAGGGTGAGCAGCTTCAAGTACCTGGGGGTCCACATCTCAGAGGACCTGACATGGTCAACACACATAGCCACAGTAGTAAAGAAAGCGAAGCAGCGCCTCTACCACCTGAGACAGTTAAGGAAGTTCAGAGTATCGGGGAAGATACTCCAGTCCTTCTACTCAGGAGCTGTAGAGAGCATCTTGACCGGAAACATCACTGCCTGGTATGGGAACAGCACGGCACAGGACAAGAAGGCCCTACAGAGAGTGGTGCGCTCAGCCGAGCGTACCACGGGTATTGCGCTACCTCCCCTGCAGGCTCTATACAACAAGAGGTGCAAATCCAGAGCCTGCAGGATAATGAAAGACCCCCACCACCCCAATAACAGCCTGTTCCAGCTGCTGAGGTCAGGCAGACGCCTGCGAATTCTAGAGACTAAGACGGAGAGGCTTAGGCTAAGCTTCTTCCCCCAGGCCATCAGAGCCTTGAACAATGAACATTGAGAGACACAGAAACTGAACTATCCACACACAAGTACATACACGACACGCACGCTGAGCACGCTCACACACTAGCAGCCACTTTAACACTCATGCCGCACACACGCACACTTATGGCCAGAGGAAAGGCCACTTAAAGTAGTATAACATCAGGAACAGTGTATTGCACTACTAAAGCTAACTAGCATGTCCTATATGCTCTGTAAATACTAATGTACAGATACCGAGATGGCACACCATGTACCTGTTTATTGCACTGTTTTATTGGATTCTATTAATATGTTGTACCACTGTATTTTTATTGGATTCTATTATATGTTGTACCACTGTATTGCACATCGTCGCGGGCAAGACCAGCCGCATTTCATTGTATACCTGTATGCCGTGACAATTAAAACTCTTGAATCTTGAATCTTGAATCTATGTGTCTGTATGTTGTTTTCTTGTTTTCTCTGAATACAGTATATTTTGCTAGAAACCTATGGATCTGTCTGTCGGTTAGTGTGTGTGTGTGTGTGTGTGTGTGTGTGTGTGTGTGTGTGTGTGTGTGTGTGTGTGTGTGTGTGTGTGTGTGTGTGTGTGTGTGTGTGTGTGTGTGTGTGTGTGTGTGTGTGTGTGTGTGTGTGTGTGTGTGTGTGTGTGTGTGTGTGTGTGTGTGTGTGTGTGTGTGTGTGTGTGTGTGTGTGTGTGTGTGTGTTAGGGCTGTCGCAGTATGACATTTTCTCACAGCGGTTGTGTCTGTGGCTCATCAGTAACGTCAGTCAATAACATAGATAGATAGATAGATAGATAGATAGATAGATAGATAGATAGATAGATAGATAGATAGATAGATAGATAGATAGATAGATAGATAGATAGATAGATAGATAGATAGATAGATAGATAGATAGATAGATAGATAGATAGATAGATAGATAGATAGATAGATAGATAGATAGATAGATAGATAGATAGATAGATAGATAGATAGATAGATAGATAGATAGATAGATAGATAGATAGATAGATAGATAGATAGATAGATAGATAGATAGATAGATAGATAGATAGATAGATAGATAGATAGATAGATAGATAGATAGATATATAGATAGATAGATAGATAGATAGATAGATAGATAGATAGATAGATAGATAGATAGATAGATAGATAGATAGATAGATAGATAGATAGATAGATAGATAGATAGATAGATAGATAAGATAGATAGATAGATAGATAGATAGATAGATAGATAGATAGATAGATAGATAGATAGATAGATAGATAGATAGATAGATAGATAGATAGATAGATAGATAGATAGATAGATAGATAGATAGATAGATAGATAGATAGATAGATAGATAGATAGATATATAGATAGATAGATAGATAGATAGATAGATAGATAGATAGATAGATAGATAGATAGATAGATAGATAGATAGATAGATAGATAGATAGATAGATAGATAGAGTTTTATTTGTCACGGCATACAAGTATACAATGAAATGCGGGTGGTCTTGCCCGCAACGATGTGCAATACATTGGTACAACATATAATAGAATCCAATAAAAACAACATTGTGCAATAACAGGTAACAGGTAACATGGTGTGACATCTCGGTATCTGTACATAGTTATTTACAGAGCATATAAGACAATTTAGGACATGCTAGGTAGCTTTAACGATGTGCAATACATTGGTACAACATATAATAGAATCCAATAAAAACAACATTGTGCAATAACAGGTAACAGGTAACATGGTGTGACATCTCGGTATCTGTACATAGTTATTTACAGAGCATATAAGACAATTTAGGACATGCTAGGTAGCTTTGGTAGTGCAATACACTGTTTCTGTTGCTATCAATATATAATATAATAATAATAATATATAATATTATTAATAATATATAATAATATATATTAATAATAATAATAATATATATATACCCTATATAATATAATATCATTTCTGATATCTATCAATATCAATAGGAGCGTGATGAGATAAAAGCAGGTGTATAAAACAAGTGTGTAAAAACAGGTGTATGAAAAACAGTGTATAAAAACAGGTGTAAAAACAGGTGTAAAAACATGTGTGTGGGTCAGAGGTCAAGGTCCCCCGCACTATATTACGCTGTTGTACAGTCTGATGGCAGTGGGGACAAAGGACCTCCTGTGCCGCTCAGTCCGTGAGTGCAGGGAGATGAGCCGTCCGCTGCGACTCCCCAGTGGGTCCAGTCTCCTCCCCACCACTGAGCCAGCCTTTTTCACCAGCTTATCCAGCCGCCTGGCATCCCTGGCCGTGGTATTACCAACCCAGCAGACAGCGGCATAGAGGAGCACACTTGCCACCACTGCCTGATAGAACATGAACAACATTTCCCCCCACACATTAAAAGACCCGAGCCTCCTAAGGAAGAACAGCCGGCTCTGTCCTTTCTTGTAGAGCGTTTCCGCGCTTGCAGCCCAGGCCAGCTTATCGTCTAGGTGCACACCTAAATATTTGTATGTCTGCACCGTCGCAATGTTGTTTCCCCGTATGCTGACTGGTTGCAGAGGTGGTTTCGACCTGCGGAAGTCCAGTACCATCTCCTTGGTCTTTGTTGCGTTCAGGAGAAGGCCGTTCCGTTCGCTCCAGTCGCTGAAGGCTCCCACCTGGTCCCTGTACTCTCCCTCCTGTCCCTTCCTCACACACGCCACAATCGCTGTGTCGTCCGAGTATTTTTGGACGTGGCAAGACTCAGAGTTGTAGTTGAATTCTGCCGTGTAGAGGGTGAACAGGAACGGAGCGAGAACAGTCCCCTGTGGAGCCCCAGTGCTGCTGACCACTGTCTCCGAGACACAGTTGCCCATTCTGACAAACTGTGGTCGGTCTGTCAGGTAATCCGTGATCCAGGAAGTGAAGGAGGGATCCACCCCCATCTTCCTGAGCTTGTCTTTAAGTATGGGAGGTTGAATAGTATTAAAAGCGCTCGAAAAATCTAAAAACATAATCCTAACATAACTCCCCGGCTCATCCAGGTAGGACTAGGCCCGGTGGAGCATGTAGAGGACCGCGTCGTCCACCCCGATGCTCTCCCGATACCCACTGCAGGGGGTCAAGGGCGTGTTCAGTCTGTGGCTTCAGATGGTGTAGAAGCAGCCTCTCCAGTGTCTTCATGATGTGGGACGTGAGGGCCACCGGTCTGTAGTCGTTGAGCTCGGCCGGGCGCCCAGCTTTGGGTACCGGCACAAGACATGATGTTTTCCACAGGACCGGAACCCTCACGTCCCGCAGGCTCATATTTAAGAGCTTCTGGAGCGGCTCAGCCAGTTGGTCTGCACAGAGCTTCAGCAGCCTCGAACACACGCCATCCGGGCCAGCCGCCTTTCCTGGACACAGTTTCCTTAGTTCCGCCCTCACCTCATCTACTGTGAGGGACGGGGGGGGGGCTGGGTGACACAGGGGGGGAGGCAGGTGACAGGGGGGGGACTAGGTCACAGGGGGGGGGGGGGGGGGGGCTAGGTGACAGGGGGTGGGGCCAGGGGGCGGAACTGCAGAGTTGTGGTTGCAGCAGTGAGGAGGAGATGGTGCATTAAGGGCGCTTTAAGGTTTTGGTGAACTCGGTGCGGACTCGGTGCGGTTCGGGGGGTGAAGTTGCAACATTGTTGCATTCTTCATTTGGTTCGTCTGCATTCACATTGCAATTTGTCAAGCGCACTAAACTTTCTGAACAATGTCACACGGTCGAAAAGGGCGCTCGTCTATTGGACACAATAGAGTGGAAATGTGTGTGTGTGATTGCGAGTCCTAACGTGTGTGTGCACGCGCGCGCGCGTGTGTGTGACTGCGAGCCCTGTCTGACTCCAGATCAGCGGAGGCGTCACAATTTTCAGTCTGTGGTAGGGTGACCAGGTGTCCCGCTTTTGATTGTACTGTCCCACCATTTGACCGAATGTCCCACGTCCCGCATATTGAGAGGATGTCCCTCTTTTCGAAGCAAAAAAAAAACATGGGTCTAAAAGCCCCTCCCTACAGTAAACGTAGCAACCCGCCTCTTGTCCACACACATTGCTCTGCTCGTGACGCTACCTCATATCGCAGATCTGATTGGTTAGGTAGTAATTTAGCGCTCTGCTCGTGAGAGTCGTGACTCACTTCCTATATTTGGTCCGCGTTTGGTCCGATGAAGCGAACCGAGACCTACGTTTTCAGGCGGACCAGAGTTTGCGTGTTTGGTCCGCACCAGAGTTGGACTGAGCATTCACACCACCCCAAAAAAAGCTGACTATCCGAGAAAACGAACTCTGGTCCGATAGTCCGGACCAAACAGCTCTGGTGTGAAAGCACCCTAAGAATAGAGACATGACCGGCACTTCAGCCCTGGAGTGTTAGGAGAACGCTCCCCTGTACTCTATACGGTTCAGATTAATACGGGGGAAATGTATACATTGGGGGCTAGAGTCCGGGATATGAAAATAAATCCTGATTTCATCGATGAGTTGTAAACTGTATGGAAACGTGAAGTTAGCTCATGCTGGAAAACGGACACACAAGGCAATCTCGTCATTAAATTAACTGAGTTAAAATGATGACGGCCCCATATGGGACTTTATTTAAAAAAAATTACCACGGTGGCCTTGATAACCCGCGGTATTGCGGTGATGCGGTTACCGCGACAGCCCTACAGTAGTGTGTGTGTGTGTGTGTGTGTGTGTGTGTGTGTGTGTGTGTGTGTGTGTGTGTGTGTGTGTGTGTGCAGGGGCGTAGCTGGGGGGGGGGGGTAGCTTAGGATGATTCCAAGGTAGACATCACTCAGGTGATGTATTTATTGATGCTCTCATTGATACTATGTTTGTTTCTGAAGTGTGTGTGTGTGTGTGTGTGTGTGTGTGTGTGTGTGTGTGTGTGTGTGTGTGTGTGTGTGTGTGTGTGTGTGTGTGTGTGTGTGTGTGTGTGTGTGTGTGTGTGTGTGTGTGTGTGTGTGTGTGTGTGTGTGTGAGATATATATAGAGAGAGGGGGGGCTTTGGTAGACTATTGCATTGGTCCATTCATTGAAGATGAACGCAATGTAACATCCTTTACTAGGCTCACCCAGCAACAGTGCAGGTGCTGAACTGCTGATCCGAATGTATAGGTAAAAACCATATTATGCGTTTTCATCAATAAATAAATGACAAAAAAAAATTTGCTCGTGCGTTTACGCGCGCTCGCATTCACTGGGGGCCTACAGATACATTCTTTCATGGGGCCCACAATCTACAGCTACGCCCCTGTGTGTGTGTGTGTGTCCATCTGTCTGTCTGGTGTTTTTCATTATCCAGATAAGATATACAGATTGCATGTTAATACCAGGTGTAAATGGTTTCTTAGTCTAGACTTAAAGATAGAAGAAGAAGTATTTATTTGTCGTGCAGATTAACACACACACATGCAAGATGGGCGACCCACAGGAACACACACACACACACACACACACACACACACACACACACACACACACACACACACACACACACACACACACACACACACACACACACACACACACACACACACACACACACACACACACACACACACACACACACACACATGCACTGAGTTGTAAGGATAATGCAACTCTCAGCAAACTCTTAGTCTAGACCTAAATATAATGTCACCCTGAGATAACTCTTAGTCTAGACCTAAAGATACTGGGTCTCATTCCCGAACGGATTTACGACAAGAAATTTGCTCTCAGGCAGATTTCAGCCGATTTGAGACATATTAGGGCTGGAGATTCTAGAGATTCCCCCAAATGTCCGTGAGATTGGATTCGGCCGTGGCTGAGAGCAGAATTTAAGAGTGCTGAGGAGCACACTTATGATTGATTGATTGATTGTTTGAAAATGTTATTAACTTGACAGACTGTGTTCTCCATGTTCTTAATGGCTTTATTTGGGAGGAATCATAGTGATTCCTTCATGTCAACCCTATAGGCCTCCTTGGAATTAATTACTTAATCATAATTAAAATAAATATGACAATATTTGTACGATAAGAAATTACGCGGATGTCGGAAAAATAAATAATATGGATTAATCTGATCACAGGGCAGCTCGATTAACCATATCTGAACCAGCTATTTTGGACAAATGTATAATTACTTTAATTACTCAGATATTCAAACACAATTATGCAATTATTGTGAAATGATTGAAAATAATTATTATTTAATGCGTTCTGTGGAATTTGTATTTCTTATTTATTACATATCTGTTTTATTGATTAATTATACATTTGAAAGAATGCAGGTTATAGCCAACATGCAATATATCCCATGATTAATGGGACAGACATTAGTTTGCATTCCTTCAAATTATATCATTAATCAATAAAACAGATATTGAAATACACTATGTAGCCTACTACACCAACACTGCAAATGACAGTGGATAAATAAATAAATAAATAAATAAGAACTAAAGCTAATCGCGTGGAAATAGACTGCATTAATATTCCATAAGTCTTGTGTGCGCCAGTATAGCCTATGTGTCTAATGAATGAACAGTAGGCTTATATTATTCTAATTACTTGTTTCATTAGGATTTAGTAGATACTATATATATGCTCTGCCCTATACGTACAGTAAGTACAGTACACACAGTAAAGGCGCTCCCATAGTCGAGCAGACTGTACACAGAGCAGACTCCGCGGAGGTCCGCGCGGCTCTTTGAGCTTTCATAGTCGAGCAGATCTCAGCGGACGTCCGCGGTCTATTTCCTACATTTCTCGCACCAGTTTTACTACATTTCCCACAATTCTGTCTGTTCTACTGTACTGGCAGATCAGAGGGAACATTATCAGCGGGAGAGAGAGAGAGGGAGAGGGAGAGAGAGAGAGAGAGAGAGAGAGAGACAGAGAGAGAGAGAGAGAGAGAGAGAGAGAGAGAGAGAGAGAGAGAGAGAGAGAGAGAGAGAGAGAGAGCGCGCGCTTCACGGGCTCATCTCTCTCCTCGCGCCACCAATCGCTCGCGCAGTGTCACATTTAATGCAGTTCGATGTCAACCAAAACGCCGAGCAGTGTTTTGTGTGACACCAAGTCAGCGGCGCGGATGTCCGCGCGTCAGGAAATAGGAGCTTCGCACCTGTGGGTCTGCTGTCCGCTG
>NC_140178.1:86695472-86769716 GCF_963971535.1 Notolepis coatsorum | reverse complement strand
GCATTGGTTTAACAAATGGAGAAATGGTCTTTTCCTCACACTTTAGCCAGGAATTCATGACGGCACACCAACACACCACCATGATAAGTCAGCCTGGAGCCTGACAGGAGCCTAACAACAGTAGTTGTTTACTTGTTTACAGTAGTTGTTTAGTTGTTTACTTACTTGTGATAAACTTGTGTAAGTTTCATTACAGCAGTTCTCAATGTTATCATTTATGGAATGCCAGCCGTGAGGGGGAGCGATTGCTATTTTACAGAAACTGAGGCTTTTGTGAGAACAAAGCACAGACACTTCTTATCTCTGTGCTCCATGGAGAAGTACACTGATTAGAAAAATAGAAACATACCGTATAGCAATTTGCAAAATTGGTCACTCACACACAATGGGTCACTCACACACAATAGGTCACTCACACACAATAGGTCACTCACACACAATAGGTCACTTACACACAATTGGTCACACAATAGGTCACTCACACACAATTGGTCACTCACACACAATGGGTCACTCACACACAATAGGTCACTCACACACAATGGGCCACTCACACACAATAGGTCACTCACACACAATTGGTCACTCACACACAATGGGTCACTCACACACAATAGGTCACTCACACACAATAGGTCACTCACACACAATAGGTCACTCACACACAATAGGTCACTCACACAATAGGTCACTCACACACAATAGGTCACTCACACACAATAGGTCACTCACACACAATAGGTCACTCACACACGCGCACCTGCATGTTGGGTGAAAACAGTATTTTTTCCATCACCTATTAATTATCTAACAGAGTCAGTGTACGTAACGTTTCCACACATAATTACTGGTATTGTAGTTACTGGTATTGTAGTTTCTGGTACTGTAGCTACTGGTACTGTAGTTAACAGTACATGTATTGTAGTTACTGGTACTGTAGTTCTGATGATCTTGTGTAACTTGCATCCACCTGGAAGGTAAAATTAAATATACAAATAGGTTGGCTGGTCCAGTGGCTAACTGGTTAACATTACTAGACTAGGTGGTAATAACTATTATTATTATTATTATTATTAGTAGTAGTATTAACACTTTAATCGCCGTTGACGCTGGAACACGTCATTCCCCGCCATGCTTATTCTGCCGAAGACGCTGGACAGCGTCTTTGATATCAATATTTCAAAAATCTGTGATCGAAATTCATATTTCTCCCCCGGAGACATGAGATGTACTGGTGAGCCCCTATCAACTCTCTAACGGTTCAAGAGCGCCATCTGGTGGCCGATCGGCGGATTGCCCAGGGAAGAAACAGGAAGTGGAAGCTGGTGCTCATTTCAATTTGGTCCGATCCCTCGGTAATAGTCCCAGGACTCGAGCTGATCACAACGGATAGTGATCCGTTACCAATAACTCGATAAACAACATGATTTGGACATATATACTATTAAACAACCTGGAAATGGATCGGATATTTCGACATCCCATAATAGAAAAAATTCTCTTCCACGCTCATCTCCCAACGGCGAGAGGAAGCTATGGTGAGTTAATGCATTATTTTGTAATGTCTTCTATACACTAAGCCTCTTCAACTCATTCAGAACGCAGCGGCCCGCCTGATCTCAAACCTACCGAAGTCGGCCCATGTCACCCCACTTCTTAGGGACCTGCACTGGCTCCCCATTGCTGCACGAATCCGCTTCAAGGCCCTCGACCTAGCATACCGTGCGGCAAAGGGAACCGCTCCCGCCTACCTCCGGTCAATGGTCTCTAACTACACACCCTCAAGACCCCTACGCTCTGCATCTTCTGGCCGCCTCAGACCTACTCCTATCCAAGCTCCGGGAGGGTCATCAAAGAGAAGTCGCCTATTCTCAGTCCTTGCCCACAATGGTGGAATGAACTACCCACCCCAGTTAGGACAGCCGAATCACGTCCAATCTTTCGCCGTCGACTAAAGACGCACTTCTTCAACCATTATCTGAATTAAAAAAAAAAAAAAAAAAAAAAAAAAATCTAACCCTAACTAACCGTACTGTCATGCACTTGTCCTAATAAACTAACCTACACTGTAGCACTCAACACTTTGATGAACATTGTTGCTCAGCTGATAGAGTTGTGCCCTTCCTGATGGCTTGTCGTACAGAACTTGTAAGTCGCTTTGGATAAAAGCGTCAGCTAAATGACTAAATGTAAATACTAACTGCTCTAATGATCATATCACCCACACTAGATGAATGATATAACGTTGCCCACGGAATTATAAACGACCCCCCCCCCATCCGGTCATCATCAGATCATACGTAGTAACTTCTAGAAGTACGTCCATTTGAATTTTTTTATCTCGCACAGATTCCTACCAAACTGTATTTGATCATCAATATAATGCATTTAGGGCTATAAATCAAGTTCTGGAGAAAGCTGCAGAAAACGATAAAAACATACTTATACTTTAGACCGTATTTTAGTATGAATATGTGAATGAAAAAGTATAACGTTGCTACACCCTGAACAATAGATATAAGACGTTGAATGGGCCATAGTAATGTCAATTTAGCAATAAAATTTAAAAAGTTATAGCCCTGCAAAGAAGGGGAACTTCTCCATGTTAAATAGGGCTGGCGAGGGATGGTAAATTATGAATTTAACCCCGGCGATCAAAGTGTTAATAATAATAATAATAATAATAATAATAATAATAATAATAATAATAATAATAATAATAATAATAATAATAATAATAATAATAATAATCATAAGTTGTCTGGTCCAGTGGCTGAACAGGTTAACGTTACTATACTAGGTGGTAGGTAGGTAATAACTGACAGCTGAAGACATTTTACGAGGGGTGGGCCTATCTGTTAACTTACTTACTGCCAACAACGAGTATACTCGTTATTGGGCGCCAATCGTTGAACGCCAACAACGAGTATACTCTTTATTTGATCGTTATTTCTTTTATTCGATATTTCTATTCATTACAGGCACACAGACTCTGGGTTAACATGGGGAATCATCATGAGAATGTAAAAGTGCAATACCGGCCGCATCACGCTAGACGGCAGTATCGAGCACCCTTTATACCCTTGTATCTTTCTCTGTGGGATGGCCACATGTCTCCGGTTTCATGTTTCCTTGTCGGGCGAGGGTAGCCGTTCTGCGGTTCCATCGAAGCGCGTCAAATATCTCCGATCCATATGTTGTGGTGGATTATGCCGTCGACCAAATGGAGATTGGATATACCAGATGGGCGATCAAACAATTGGAATATTATTTTTGGAATACTCCCGATCACAGGTAAGGACGATTTGACGTAAATTTTTGCTTGATCCTGCAATGTTTTCATACCGATCGGGCTGATAACCGTTTTTTAGTGTTCAATGTGAATGCCGTTACTGACTATCAAATAATCAGAAACGACCCCCCCCCCCCCCCCCCTTTCATGCATTCATGCTGGAACATAATAGCTGTGATATAGATTTGATTTCGGGATAATAGCGTATACAGGCAAGACATGCCAACGTCTATAGTGGAATCAACGTATAGGGCTTTAACTCAGGATTTCATGAATTACCCTAGACCGTTCTAAAACCATACTTATATTCACCACGGTAATAACACGGGAACAAATGGATGGAACAATTTATCTTTCTCAGATAATGAACGATAGATAGGTGATGTCAAATGGGCCATAGTATTGTATCCTTAGCTATAATATAGAATATAGTTATAGCTCTACAAACAAGGTGACTCAGTCCTATATTTTAAAGTGTGGCAATGTGCCATGGCTAATCCCTGGCGCTGAATGAGTTAAAGACAGATCATTACAATATTAAAAGTGTTCATAAAAGAAAACAACAATATGTTTACCACTGACTTGTCGCCACCCCCACCTACTTACATGCTTTGGACGTTTGCATATTGCATGTGAGAAACGAGATCCCAATGCGGACAGAATGCAGACAACGAGAATGCATATAAATAAAAGGTGTAAATAAAAGGTGTAAATAAAAGGTGTAAATAAAAGGGGTAAATAACAGGTGTAAACATAAAGGCCAGATCTGATGGTCCCATTATGAGATATGCAGATCCAGATCACATGTTAATAATACCAGGTCTAAACAGGGACTTCCTCAGAGTTACATTATCTTTAGGTAATTGCCACTGGACTAAAGTTGCCCTTTGTAACACTTCACCAGTCAGCGCAGGGTTAGAACTCTATTGTTAACCCTATGATGTATAATCCTGCTCCAGATAACAGCTACCAGACTCCAGGCAGGGTTAGCCCATTTTAAATATGCCATTGTCAAACACCCAGCAGATAAAGGCTCAGTGAGTCTAGGGCTGATGATATCAAAGTATAAAAAAGAAAGAAAGAGAGAGCGAGAGAGAGGGAGGAGAGAAAGATAGATAGTGAGATAGAGAGAGAGAGAGAGAGAGAGAGAGAGAGGAGAGAGAGAGAGAGAGAGAGAGAGAGAGAGAGAGAGAGAGAGAGAGAGAGAGAGAGAGAGAGAGAGAGAGAGAGAGAGAGACTTATTTCACTCTGAATTAATGAATATAAGTATTTTGTCTTGGAATGTATATAAGCCACAACAACATCCCCCACACTTTTGATAAGCAACATATTATTAGTCTACTTCAATTTTCTACCTCAATTTTCTCTGAAGACATACATTAAAATGCATCATTGACAAGGTTCTAAAATACAAACATCCCTGAGCAAAGTGCCAGTGAGCTAAGTGCCAGTGAGCTAAGTGCCGTGTGAGCTAAGTGTCATGTGAGCAAAGTGCCAGTGAGCTAAGTGCCATGTGAGCTAAGTGCCAGTGAGCTAAGTGCCAGTGAGCTAAGTGCCATGTGAGCAAAGTGCCAGTGAGCTAAGTGTCATGTGAGCTAAGTGTCATGTGAGCTAAGTGTCATGTGAGCAAAGTGCCAGTGAGCTAAGTGCCATGTGAGCAAAGTGCCAGTGAGCTAAGTGTCATGTGAGCTAAGTGTCATGTGAGATAAGTGCCAGTGAGCTAAGTGTCATGTGAGCTAAGTGCCGTGTGAGCTAAGTGTCATGTGAGCAAAGTGCCAGTGAGCTAAGTGTCATGTGAGCTAAGTGTCATGTGAGCTAAGTGCCGTGTGAGCTAAGTGTCATGTGAGCAAAGTGCCAGTGAGCTAAGTGTCATGTGAGCTAAGTGTCATGTGAGCTAAGTGTCATGTGAGCAAAGTGCCAGTGAGCTAAGTGTCATGTGAGATAAGTGCCAGTGAGCTAAGTGCCATGTGAGCAAAGTGCCAGTGAGCTAAGTGCCATGTGAGCTAAGTGCCATGTGAGCTAAGTGCCATGTGAGCTAAGTGCCATGTGAGCTAAGTGCCAGTGAGCTAAGTGCCAGTGAGCAAAGTGCCAGTGAGCTAAGTGCCATGTGAGCTAAGTGCCATGTGAGCTAAGTGCCAGTGAGCTAAGTGCCAGTGAGCAAAGTGCCAGTGAGCTAAGTGCCATGTGAGCTAAGTGCCATGTGAGCTAAGTGCCATGTGAGCTAAGTGCCATGTGAGCTAAGTGCCAGTGAGTTAAGTGCCAGTGAGCTAAGTGCCAGTGAGCTAAGTGCCATGTGAGCTAAGTGCCATCTGAGCTAAGTGCCATGTGAGCTAACTGCCGTGTGGGAGGGACCAGGGGCGTCGTTTAGGTATGGCAAGGTATGGCACTCGCCATAACCTGGCTTGTGACAAAATCATCTAATTTGCGTGTCATTTGTGACGCGCGCTGCCGCGTTGTAGTTGAACGCCAGACAGAGGTTGCTGCTCTTTGTCTCAGAATAAACAACCAAGCCGCCAAGTACCCACCTGGCTACCTGTCTTTGCATAACAATAGCTCAGGCCAATGTATCGTCGCAGCCAATGTAAATGGATCAAGCAAATAAATTTGGCCTATCTGATCAGGGTCTTCAAATATGATGTCTGGGGGCGCATACAGACAGTGAAATGAGGGTGGACTGGCCAGGCCTGCTTTGTAGATAATAAATAGCACAATCTCTCTCTCTCTCTCTCTCTCTCTCTCTCTCTCTCTCTCTCTCTCTCTCTCTCTCTCTCTCTCTCACACACACACACAAAACGCAGTACGCACATTCCAAGACTCGCGCAGCGTTATGACTTGTCATAAGTGAATTGTATAGAAACAACTCACCAAAATGGACTATTGCACAACTGATTTACCCATGCGACATTCCAACTATAGGTAGCACCGGCCGCATAGCCACCCTCCCTTCTTGCCATACCTTGGCTATTACTGAAACGACGCCACTGGGAGGGTCTCCAGTGGACCAAAAAGGTCAAATTTATGTGTTATAATTCTGTCATTCTCTTTCTCTATATCTGTCTGCAGAGTACAGTCTGCAAATAGAGGGATCGGACAGCTCTTAACAGTCTACAGACCCCCAGAGTATGATGTGTGAGGAGAGATAGAGAGAAAGAGAGAGAGGGATGAGAGAGAGGGAGGAGAGAGAGAGAGAGAGATAGAGAGAGATAAAGAGAGAGATAAAGAGAGAGAGCGAGGAGAGAGAGAGCGAGAGAGAGACAGAGACAGAGAGAGCGAGGAGAGAGAGAGAAATAGAGAGAGAGAGAGAGAGAGAGAGAGAGAGAGAGAGAGAGAGAGAGAGAGAGAGAGAGAGAGAGAGAGAGAGAGAGAGAGAGAAAGAGAGAGAGCGAGGAGAGAGAGAGCGAGAGAGAGACAGAGATAGGGAGAGCGAGGATAGAGAGAGAAAGAGAGAGAAAGAGAGAGATAGAGAGGGATAGAGAGATAGCGAGAGACAAAAAGCCTTCAGTCGACTCCTTCAGACATTAAGCACCCCCCACAGTACAAATGGAATGATCCAAAAAAAAAAAAAATAATAATAATAATATATTTATAAAAAAAGAAAAAAAGTGCATTAATTTACATTTACATTTAGTCATTTAGCTGACACTTCTATCCAAAGCGACTTACAAGTTCTGTACGACAAGGAACGATCAGGAAGGGTACAATTCTATCAGCTGAGTAACAATGTTCATCAAAGTGTTGAGTGCTACAGTGTAGGTTAGTTTATTAGGACAAGTGCATGATAGTAAGGTTAGTTAGGGTTAGACTTTTTTTTATTTAATTTAAAAAAAATTAGTTTTCAGATAATGGTTGAAGAAGTGCGTCTTTAGTCGACGGCGAAATATTGGACGGGTTTCGGCTGTCCTAACTGGGGTGGGTAGTTCATTCCACCATTGTGGCGTCAGGACTGAGAAAAGGCATTCAGGGGGGTAGTCGACCACCAGTCGAAGAGAGAGAATGAGGATACTGCTTCTGTCAGATTATGCAAAACACGCCCCTTTTAGTTTGTTTGATTGAAGCCACGCCCCTTTTAGTTTGATTGATTGAAGCCACACCCCCGTTTGATATGATTATGACCCTAAGCCCCGCCCCATTTTATGATGGGTCGAGGGGCTGAGGGGCTCAAGGAGGTGGGACTTCCGGTTTCGGAGGGGAGGGACTTCCGGTTTAGGAAGGGGATGGGTTATAGGGGGAGGGACATCAGAATTTCACAATTTATTCAGAATAAATCAACCGATTTTCAGAATAAATGTATGACCCTGTGTGTGTGTGTGTGTGTGTGTGTGTGTGTGTGTGTGTGTGTGTGTGTGTGTGTGAGTGTGTATGTGTGTGTGTGTGTGTGTGTGTGATTATTTTTTAAGAAAAATACAACGTGTCTATAAAGTGGTTTCTTGGATAAAGACACTTGTGTTCAGAAAATATATGTGTAAATAAAAAAATGTATTGTAGAAACCTGTGTGTGTGATTCCGGTCTGAAGGCTGTCAAACTGCACCTTCTCTGTAAGCATTGTGTCTCTCTGTCAAACTAAAGGACAGTCAGTCTGACGTACTGGTGAGCAACACCGGCGCCCCCCAGGGAACTGTGCTGTCACCCTTCCTCTTCACCCTCTACACCTCAGACTTCTGCCGCAACTCCAGCGGGTGCCACCTGCAGAAGTTCTCAGACGACTCCTCCATCGTAAGCTACATCACCGACGATGATGAGGAGGAGTACAGAGCCCTGGTGGAGAGCTTCGTGGGGTGGAGCGACAGCAACCACCTCCAACTCAACACCAGTAAGACCAAGGAGCTGGTGGTGGACTTCCGGAGGGGCAAGAAGAGGCCCCCCCCGATTCCCATCTCCATCCGAGGGGTGGATGTGGAGATGGTGGACTCATACAAGTTCCTTGGGGTACACCTGAACAATAAACTGGACTGGTCGGACAACACAGAGGCCCTCTACAGGAAGGGACAGAGCAGGCTGTTCTTCCTGAGGAGACTCAGGTCCTTCAATGTGTGCAACAAACTGCTGCAGTCTTTTTTACCAGTCTGTTGTGGCCAGCATCCTCTTCTATGCTGTGGCATGCTGGGGAGGCTACATCAACTCAAGGGACACCAACAAGCTCAACAAGCTGGTGAGGAAGGCTAGCTCCGTGGTGGGAGTCGAGCTACCTAGACTTGAGGTGATGGTAGAGAGGGGGATGATAAGGAAGCTGGATGCCATCATGGAGAACCCCTACCACCCCCTCTACGACGAACTAGTCAAGATGAGAAGCTCGTTCAGCCACAGACTCATTCCCCCCCGACACTCAACTAACCGCCTCGGACAGTCCTTCATACCAGCGGCCATCAGGCTCCACAACAGTGGGCAGCGACTAGCAGCCTCCAGGCCCCACAACAGGGGGCAGCGACAGCGACTGCTACCAGACATTGACCTGGGACTTATAGGAACCCAAGGGGGACAACCTACACTACCCTGGTACTTTGATTAATGTATACTCAGTAGATAGTAAATTATAACACTACCTCATGCATACTGCACCTTATGTGACACTGTGAATAATGTGAATATTCCTCAGCTAGTCAGATAGTAAATTATATTGACCATATTGATCAAATTGTTTACACTGCCTGTGTTGTCTTTTACTACCTGTATACTGTGTTGTTTTACTACCTGTACCCCTCCCCCCCATGCTGCTATGATGCCTGAATTTCCCCAAGGGGATCAATAAAGGAATATCTCTTATCTTATCTTAAACTGAGTCCCCTTCGCTGTGACAGTCACAGGAGGCGTTACAAATGGATGAGGACGGCGAATCAGGGAAGTCGAAAGCTTCTGTCAATACCAGGGTAAGTATTGATTTACGACTTGAGGGGGCATTAGGAGGCGGGAGAAATGGAAGACGACAGCGAATCAGGAAAGCTGAAAGCTTCTGTCAATGCCAGGGTATGTATAGATTTACGACTTGAGTGGGGCCTTCAGAAGGAAGGGGTGTAAGTTCCCCTTTCTGAGGAAAACAGAAAGCTTACGGCCCTAAGGTGTGTGTGTGTGTGTGGGTGTGTGTGTGTGATTATTTTTTAAGAAAATTACAAATGTAATATGTCTATAATTTTGATTCTTGGAGAATGTCACAATCTTTAGACACTTCTCCTTCACATTTCTTTGTGGATTATATTGTATTATATATACTTGTTTTTTTATATGTGTAAATAAAAGAAAATACAATGTAAGTGAATAATAGGCTGATTTGAAAAAGAGTGATAACTTGTAAACAGGGGTTCTAAGTAACCACACTAAGTATGTATGTATGTATGTATGTATGTATGTATGTATGTATGTATGTATGTATGTATGTATGTATGTATGTATGTATGTATGTATGTATGTATGTATGTATGTATGTATTTATGTATGTATGTATGTATGTATGTATGTATGTATGTATGTATGTATGTATGTATGTATGTATGTATGTATGTATGTATGTATGTATGTATGTATGTATGTATGTATGTATGTATGTATGTGTGTGTGTGTGTATGTATGTATGTATGTATGTATGTATGTATGTATGTATGTATGTATGTATGTATGTATGTATGTATGTATGTATGTATGTATGTATGTATGTATGTATGTATGTATGTATGTATGTATGTCAGCGGTGCTGACCCGGGGGTAAGCCATTTGGGGGTAAGGGTTGTGTTTAAGTCAAATGTATGGAGGCTAAGTTATGTTCTGCTAGATGGGTGCGTCTCAAGGGTGGGGGTGAGGGGCTGATTGCAACCACCCCCTAGGTCATAGGTGTCAAACTCATGGCCCGCGGGCCAAATGTGGCCCGCCACGTCATTTGATGTGGCCCCCCAAGAGCTCTGGTAAAAAAAAAAAAAAAAAAAAAAAATTTAACATTAATCTTGGGTTAAAAAATAGCTGTGTTAAAAGAATTGTGGGTTAATGCGTTAATAAAGCTTTAACTTTGACAGCCTTAGTTATTACACATTCTTACACATACATGTATGTTGAACATCTGAGGTATTGATGAAGTAACAAAGGAAAAAAGCCAAAAGCACTTACTCCTCAGACATTCTTTGACAATTTTACAGCCCAAAATACAAAAAAGATCCAGGCGGAATAGGTAACAAAGGGTTGAAGAAATATTGTCTGAACTGTCAGATGCAAACTGGCTGTGTGACATAACCAAGCATCTCGCTCAATTGAATAAGAAGCTGCAGGACGCAAACAAGTCCCACCCAAAACTTGACCAATATAGTTGTGAACTGAGACAACCCTTATTTTGTTATTTTTGAGTACAGTTACAGTTGTGTGTTCATGCAGACACATAATAGCAATTTCATTACGAATTGAAAACGGGGGACCTTGATGTGATGTAAACAAGTCGAAAGTCTTTCTCTGGTCTGCATCCCCTTAACACTTTAACTGCCACACACGAGATATCTCGGGTTTATTTTTATGTGGTTGAAAGCCACTCACGAGATTTCTCTGATTTTTTTTAATTTTATTTATTTTGCGATCTAAAATCATATTGCATCATGCGAGCCTACCCGAGTATACACGAGCACCGCCGGAGATCATATGTGGAAAAAAGCGCCCCCTATCGTCTTTCAGATGACATAAGGGATTTTGGAATGGACTCAATGAAAATGGATGGGGAAAAAAATCCGGTACTCCACATTTTCCAGTCCACTGATCCAGCCGGGGTTACCACAGTTCATTCTGGAGCCTCTGAGCCCCGCTGATCATGGAGTTCTACTGTATCGCGTTGGATCTATACACTTATCGATTTTTCCGAATTGTGATCAGGAATTGGAATATACCAGTTGGATACCATCTGATGTCAGGTAAGGACTCTATGTTATCAGTGTTAGGATAATCAGACTAATTTTGATGAAGTTATAAGCTGTTTTGTGAAATGGGCTCTTTCGGTTTCACTGTAAAAGTCCAAGAGGAAATCAACGCGGCGATTATCCGTGCGCGGCCCGAACGTGCACGTATAATATTGATCATCTAGCGTTTATTTGAAAACGATTCATAAAAAGGCAGACGAATATCAACGTTGTGGAATATTCCAGTAAAAGACGATTTTCATAGAATGGTCCAGAATGGGCTGTTTTTTATCTCAAAACGGGTGCTTTTCTAAATGCTCTGAAACGGAAATGACGCGATAAAATACCAATCTGCCTTGACAGCACTGACTGGAAAATAGTCTTTGATAATGCGATGGGCAGATTAGACACATAATTGAGCCATAATTTAAAACATAGATTAGGCGATATTAAGGTTAACATTGGCGCCGATGGTGGCATTCAGGGGGTAAAAAGGAAAACCCGGCGTGGCACTCAAAGTGTTAACAATTGTGTGTATTGAGCTGTACTGTACTGTACCCATTGTACCCAATCTGTTAATTAAAGTTAATTAAACTATCTTCCATTAGTTGGATGTATGGCCTCTGCAAGGTTGTGTGCAGCCATTTGTTTTTGTAACATCTGCTACATCTGTCCCATGTGTTCTTTGCAGCTCACAGTTGTTAGTTCTGCCCCTCTTGACTGTGACAAAAAGGTTTTGAACAAACTTAATGTCATAGCTTGTATTTGATGATATTCTTCTTTGTTATTTAGTTGAATGGTTTGATCATTGATTGATGGAGTAATATGGGGTTCTGATCAACATTTTTTTTTGTTAAAATAACATAACATATATTTTTACATCTATGCAAAATGTATAACTTGAATAAGTAATAAATACAGAAACAGCATGTTTAACAATATGTAAATGAGTAGCTACATTTATTTTACATTACATTAACATTTATATGGTCTTTGGCCCTTTGAGGGCAACCATAATGCTGATGTGGCCCTCTGTGAAAATGAGTTTGACACCCCTGCCCTAGGTGTTGTAGCAATTAGGTTTCGGTGAAGCGTTTTATTTAAAATAGATTATTTAAAAAAAAGCTGCATTACCTTGTTTTGTATTATTGTTCACATTAAATTATTACAGTTAAAGATATAAAAAGTTATACGTGATAGTGTGCTGAAAATATAATGTTCAGAAAAGATGTGTCTGTGAGGGTCTGTGTGTGTGTGGGGGGGGGGTGAATTGGGGCCCCCTTTAGGTGTTAAAACACCCCATGGTGGCGTGAAGTTTAACAGTTTAGGAGACCTGCAGAGTTACAGCAGAAATCTGACATATTTTACAGGCATCGTTCAAATACATATGGTTTATATTTTTTGTAACATGTACATGTACAAGTATTGTATTGTAGAACCATATACTCATAGCATATTTTTTTGTTCACACAATGGAAGGGGTCACTATAACATAATCTGACCATTGCCTAACTAACCTTACAGTCAGGCATTTATCCTAATAAACTAACCTGCACTGTAACATGCAACACTTTGATGAACATTGTTACTCAGCTGATAGAGTTGTACCCTCCCTGATCACCTAACGTACAGAACTTGTAAGTAGTTTTGGATAAAAGCGTCAGCTAAATGACTAAATCTAAATGTAAATGATGTCCAAGGGGTGTCTGTCTGTTGACAGTTTGGGACACAGTGGTGACCATGCAATAGAGATAACTGTAGTTATTATTTCTTATTTCTTATTTCGTAAAACGAATACAATGTATTAAGATATAAATGTACCCTATATTAGAGTCTTTTGACAAGGTTAAGAGAATACATACCATAGAAAGACTTTTGTCTTGTTTACATCAGAGACCCCCATTTTCAATTCACCAGGACATATATGACATACATGACATACAGATAGACACTACTGCTACATCCATACATTTAGGACATACCAGATTGCAAATACACCAGTGTTTGTGATACAAAACAAAAGAAATAAGAGTGATAACTTGTAAGTGTGTGTCTGTGTGTGTGTATGTATGTGTCTGTCCAAGCTGTTTTAACTGTTTCAATAGGGTATTTCATGTCTTAAATTAATAAATTAAGACTTATTTTTGGATATAGATCACATCAAAACACTCAGTATGCTAAAGTTAACTAGCTATCCATGACTGACCCTAGACTGTTTCAATGGTACACCTGTATTTATAAAGCATTTATATGTCAACTACCGTTTTTACCACGGTTCAAACCTCACCAACACATCAAACCCAGTTTACAGCTTACGATCCCAAGCAGTACCCCTGAAAATAGCACAGAGTTTGGGGGAAAAGGCCTTCATGTTCTCTGATAGCTAGGCCTGTAAAGGATTTAAAAAAAAAAACATTGAAAATGTAGGCCCTTAATCTCACCAAGTCCACATGGCTTTTTTACATACAGTTACGGCTATGTTTGAAGTCTCACGGTGTTCCATTAGACATACCAATTGAACACCACAGATACCACAAATTCTTCTATGAAAGAGAGACATCGACAGGTTTTGTTTCAGATTTTTATCATCAATTACTAACGTCCTCGTATGAAACCCTCCAACTAGACTCTGTCTGGAGGAGGGATATACCAGACCTGGAAAGTGACTTTGATTGGCAAGGAGCCTGGGCAAATGTCCGACTTACATCAAGGAACCCGGACCATCAACAAATCAATCTTAACTATATTCACAGGACATACTTGACTCCTATAAGACTGAACAGAATGGGTCTTAAACAAGACTCCAAATGCTCCCAATGTACAAATGCGGATGAAGGGACATTTATGCACATGTACTGGGACTGCCCACCAGTTAAGATATTCTGGAAAGATGTGACCCAACAATTATCAAAACTCTTATCTTGGAATATACCTGTACACCCCTCTGTATTACTATTGAATGATGTTTTTGAGTTTGCAGTACATCCACAGCTAAAGAGATTGGTTTTATCGGGTATCACAGTAGCTAAAAAGCTGATCGCATCACGCTGGTTTCAACCGGAAAAAATGTGCCGGAAAGTTTGGTTTCTTACATATCTCGATGTGATTTATCAAGAAATATCTACAGCAAGAATTCTGGGTCTCAATGAATCCAAAATGACAATGTGGTTAGAAGTGGTGGAGAGAATAAAAGCTAGCTTATAATGGTAGTGTCTGGTTAGGAGCGAGGGATAATGGAGGTACTATCCAAAGAGGGGTCCGGGAGGGGGGGGTTCGAGCTGGAGCATATGTGTGTAGGTTTTTAGATAACAGGTATTAGGGGTATATCCTGTATAAGACATTGGTATAAATGGTAATTTCGTTGGATATACACTGTGTATTAATGCTTGTGTATCTTATCGTGTGTTGTCATGTTTGTTTATATGTGTGTTTAAAAAATAATACAAAAAAAAATACAAAAAAAAAAAAAAAGATGTAGGCCCTCAATACCATATCTGATTTTAAAGTTCAAATTAAGGGTATTTTAAAGAATGAGAAAGGGCTAATGTCCCTGCATCACTGCATAACGTGGTGTTATATTTTATATTTTTGACCTGACCATCTCTCCCATACCAACCTCCTGCAAATCATTACCTTCCATCCTCTTTTTACCCCCCAAAACCCATTCAATATAGTTTGCTGTATCTCAAATGTAACCACTGGGGCCCACATTGCCTTTTTTATGTATCAGTCTGCTTTTTGTGTATTTTTAGGTGTTTGTTTATGTTTTATCTGTCATTTGGACCAGGTCTAGCAACTTTCATGCAAGAATTGCAACTCTAATGTGCTACACAAGAGTAAAACAGACATAACATTTTCCAAACACTATAGTTCTAAACAGTGCAATGCAAAAATCTTTTATCTTTTTTTATCTACTATAGACAATTTGTATTTATATCAAGGTCACATGAAAACATGTACATGGGTAAATGTACATTTGGTACATGTAAAAAACATGAGTTTCAAGTTTCTTTATTAGTTGTCATACAGAAGTACAGAATAATTTTATACAAAATGCTTCTTTCTGTTACGCTCCAGAGACTGTGCTAGGCAAGAGATAAGTATGAAATAAAATAGTATAGCATGTAAAATAGAAGTAAAACTAGAAGTCATGTAGACACAGTGTTCAGTATATACATATGTACAATGTTCAATGCAGAATAGAAGTAACTGAGTTACCATACAATATACAATATACTATGCAATACTAATATACAATACTATATAGTGCAAAGCAGAAATGGGGGTGAGGTACAATTTAGGCACAATTTACAGTAAGGTGTACACAGGCAGGGCCGCCTCAGGGGGTGTGCGAGCAGTGCGGTCGCACAGGGCCTCGCAGGCGAGGCCCCCCTTCCCGCGAGGCCCTTTTTCATCACAGACCTAAAATCTAGTTTTGCTTATATGCTTATATATTTCACATTAGACATGTTCCTGGCTCTGAGGCTCTGCAGGCAGCAGAATTGGTTTCAATGAGGGGAGGGGTTACAGCCAGGTAGCGTCTGTTGAGTTCATTGTGTGTGTCTGTGTGCGTGCCGGGGGGGGGGGGGGGGGGGCGTGAACCGACTCATTGCCAGACGTGAGCGATTCGACTCACGCTCACGGCAATGAATCGGCTCTTATGAACGAGTCGCTCATGACCGACCCATCACTAGCGTCTGACTATTTCGCGCGTGCAGCATTGGAGGTTATGCCAGCCAAGATGAAGAGGACATCGTTCGGCAGATGGACTGAAGATGAAAGTTGTTGCATGTTAGACAGTTCAGTCAGGCTAGTCATCCCGGCTAAAGACAGGGACAGCTAGTTAGCTTTAGCTACGTTATAATATTAAGTGTGGTTCAGTCGGGATATAGCCATGATGATGTCGGCTAGTAGCTAGCTTAGCTAAAGGCTAACTAGCGTTAGCTAACCTAGAGACAGCGCGTGCAGCCAAGATGAAGAGGATGGTCGTTCGGCAGATGAACTTCGTCAACTCCACGCGGTTGTCTCCATCCTCTTGGACGTTTGGTGAGTTTTTAATGCACTCTATTCTATTCCCGCCGTGGATATCTCTCTCTCTCTCTTTCTCTCTGGAGCCAAACTGGCCGACTAGCTGTTGTAGTACTAGTAGCTAACGGTGTGTGGCCTGGTGTCAGCACCTGTATTGCTTTTCTCACGTTGTACAGTTTTTCAGTGGTAGCCGCATAGCTTGCTTCTGCGTTAGCTAATGGTTAGCGATAGCCGGGTTGAGCTAACTGTTAGCCAGTTAGCTGTTTAGCTACGACATTAGCTGCCGGCTGCGCTCGGCTGGGAACGTTAGTTTGATGCTATCAGTTAGCCTAGAGTTAGCTGTTAGCTTGTGCTACGACCATTGACATTAGCCGTGAGAATAGCAGGGGGTTCTGGCACTCTGACTACGACATCATCTTTGTCAGAAGATGTAGTCGGGCCTGCACCATGACAGCTTCTTTTTGTCCCGCCAGCGAGAGGCCTTTCGTCAACGTGGAGACCTGTGTTGCGGCCTTTCGCCCTGCGTTCCTTGGTGCAGGTAAGATGAATGAAAATGTCATGACATTACCCCACTCTTCCTTCCTTCCCCTCCCGAATGTTTTGTTAATAACGATGTTTTTTTCCAGGCAAAACATATGTTACTTCACAACATTTGGAGATACGACATGTGCTGTGTGTGAATTGTCTTGGTCGTTTGTGTAGCTTGGGTAGCGTTGGGCCGTTGGCCAAAGCTGTGTGTGGCCTGGTGTCAGTACCTGGCTAGCCTATTTAGCTGATGTCGGCCATTGGCTCCTTGCTGCTTTGTTTTCTCTGGTATAGACCCTCTTCTCTTTGGATTTAAGTGTTGATCTTTGTCCTTTTGGATCTATGTATATTCATGTTGCCTTTGTGAAGTTATCTTTTCCTTCTGTTTTGTTCTTCCATTAAAAGTTGAATATCCCTTAGGGGCTCAACTTTGTTATCTCTCTCATACATGCTCTCTCTCTAACACACACACACATGACAAACACACATGCTCTCTCTCTCTCTCTTTCTAACACACACAGTCTGCCTATGGCGGCCTTTCTCGATGGCTAGGCTGTGCTCGCTGAGTCTGTACCTAGTCAAGGATCTTCAGTCACAGTGCTCAGGTATTCTGCCACTGTGTACTCTCTGTTTAGGGCCAAATAGCATTTCAATTTCTTTCCAATGTGTGTCTCTCTCTCTCTCTCTCTCTCTCTCTCTCTCTCTCTCTCTCTCTCTCTCTCTCTCTCTCTCTCTCTCTCTGTACACTGTATATTGACTGTAGAACGGGAGCTCTCTCTCGCTCTCTCTCTTGCTATATGTTGACTGTATCATGCCCAGCCTCGGGCAGCGCTATTATTTAAGAATATGTTGACTGTATGAAAAAAAAATTATATATATTTTTTTACCTTTTGGGGGGGGGGGGGGCTCGCGTTTAAATCTCGCACATGGCCTCGCATTTCTCCCAGGCGGCCCTGTACACAGGTATGGGGTGTAGTGCAAATCCATTACCAATAAATATGAAGTGTGTTTAGGTGTTCTAAAGTGTGTTGAGTGGGTGCTGCAGTGTGTTGTTTGTTTAAAGTGAGTGTGTGCGTTTGGATGTGTGTGCTGTGAGTGCATTTGATGGTTGTTGCATAGTGTTATTGATCGTTATGTGATAACACATAATCCTATTGAATTCTGATTTTTTTTTAATGGTTGAGTGTCAATGATACACATAAATTACAAACATATCAAATCATGAAACAGATCGATACATGTAAAATAGACGTTTACACAATGATACGTTTTTTCAGGTGCAATAAGAAAACCCCTGCTACATTATGCTCTCAATATTTTGGACCTGTATTACAAACTACAGTTACACACAGCATGAAATATTCAATCAACACAAAAGTGACAGTCGAAGGAAACTCAAGATATTGTATGAGGTGTTTTTAAAAGGGTGAATTAACTATTTTTATTAGATTGAATCAATAGTCAGAAGGATCTCTGCGTGTAGGAGGATAATGCTAATTTGTCAAGGGTTGATATATAACACCCCCCATGACACCTCACTCATTTGTAAGACAAACAGCTTTGGTGCTGTAATTACAATGATTAGACTCGTGTGCTTGTTTCCATTTTATCAGGATGTATGGGGATACAAAATCTATATAATAATAAGCTGTATATGTATACCAACTGTCATGCAAGAATTGCAGCTCTAAAGTGCTACACAGGAGTAAAACAGACTATTTCCAAACAGCATTGTTCTAAACAGAGCAGTGCAAAAATCTTTTATCTTTTTTGGTATTTAGTATAGACAATTTGTATTTATATCGTTGTCATATGAAAACATGGATGCATCAGATTTAGCAGAAACTAGTTTCCATCTTTACACAGAGAACATGATATCACATAATCCTAGTGAATTCTGAATTTTGTTGATTGTTTGAGTGTCAATGATACACTTAAAACAGACATATCAACCTAGTTTTTTACCTGTTTACACAATGATAAGGTAAAAACAAAGTGTTTCAATACAGATCTATTTTTACAAGTTTAGTACGATCAAGCCCCAAATGTCTCTCTCATATGGCTGTTCTAAGATACATTATACAACAAATACATTTCTCAATTACTTTGCAGAACAGCATCTAGTTAAAATTGTTTTTAGCCACACTAAATAATAAGAAAGCCCCCTGAGTACTAGTTTATGCTCTCAATATTTCAATATGCATTAAATCCTACAGTTACACACGATAGGAGATATTCAGTTCAAAGATGATAGTTCTAAGACAAATATATTTTAACTCACTCACCATAGGTGAGTTAGTGTGTAGTATGGCTAACACGTATGAAAGTAACATAGAGCCATTATTTATTAGAGTTGTTGATACAATACTTCACATACAATACTTCACATACCAATAAAATATTTATTAATTTTGCAGAAAAAAGCAAAATGCACAGTATTACCAGCAGAGGTTGTTTGATCCCTGTCCAGCTGATTGAAGGAAATTCGTTTTAAGAACCATTTAGCATGAAACACCTTAAAACAAAGATGAGTTTTATTCATTATAACCATGAAAATAATACAATGTTAGGTGTTGTCATGATTATAGTGTTCACAGATAGGAATATATCCAGGAGGGGGTCCTTTATACATCAGTAACCCTGGACAGAGTTGTGAAGTCAGAGACCATGGTGTATCATTCACATTTATTTATCCAAATATACAGGATGTGTCAGATGCGTGTGCGAAATTTACCAGCACTATGCAGGGTTTTACATAGGCTACTAACAAAAACATTTCATATTGTTTCAGTGATGGTCTGGTTGATAGATCTATTGTTGACTTGTCTTATTTGTACCTGAAAGTTATGCTTCGTTCACACAATAAAGATGCTGTTTGTGTAAAAATAATGTATAATATCTAGACTGATTCACTATGCCTCAGGTAGCGATACACTCTACCCCGTTACAGGGGGTATAGTGGAACGATTATATTTTTGTATGAAACACCTTAAAACAATGAGGCATTTCATTTATAACATCAAAACATGGAACTCTTATGTAGAATGATGTAAAAAAGAGTTCTACTAATATATTTAACTTAAAAACGTGTACAAAAAAGATAAATATCCGACTCCTGCTATGGGAATTACACCTTTTCTATACATATCAAATGTGATGGTATGTTTTATTGTAACTGCTTGTCTGTTGGCTGTTTGCCTGTTTTATTGCAACACTGCTGTCAACGACATCAAAGAAGGGAGATCCCGTTGAAAGGGTCTTGGGTAATCTCCTCAACACTAGGTCTGAGGTGCTGTTTTCCTATCAATAGGTTTCTACATACCTTTGCAAGGATATGTATGACTGTGTTGCATTAATTTATTTTAAATTTGTTGGACTTTATGGCTTATTCATGATTTATTGTGATACTTCTTCTTGAAGTGTTTAAAGAAGATGTGTTTGTCCCAAGGGGACATTAATGTATGTGTTGTAGGACCTTACAAATAAATATGATTTGATTTGATCAAGGTCCTAACAAATGGTAAAATGTTTGCATGCATTACATTTAACAGACAGTGCTGACATTTCGAAGTTTTAAAGGGATCCCATTCACAGAGCTGAAGATAGTTACACAACTGGATAATATTTTTTATTGTTGCTAGGAGGAACTTAAAATCATTCAAAGCAATTATTACACCTTGAGGTAGAAAAAAAATGCAGTTGGGTATATTATAAAAATGTATTAAAGAATATTGCAGATCATGCTGTAACTTTTTTTATCAATAATATAAGCGTGCATAACATCAATAATATGGTTAATATCTAAAGTTTCTAAACACTTGTGATTTTTCAGTTTAAAAACACACCATTTTATTGATTGTACAGAAGCATAAAAACATTTCATTCCAGAAATCAAAACAATCATCTCTCCGTGGGGATACATTATTAGTAGTATGGTATATTCGACATGAATCCCCCTACATCCAGGTAGAGGTTCTCGATATTATTCTCGGGGGATTCCGTAATACGTTTTAGGGAGTTGTGGCATTGCCTCCATAAAATCACCTACATACACATGTGAATATAAATGTCTGGATCCTGATCCCATAGGACCAGGACCGGAGGAAGTGTTACACTTCGTTAGTAACCATTCCGCATGCCCGAAGACATTCTAGCCAGGCCGGTACCGGAACTGAGAAGAGGAAATACTCATGACTTGTATTAAGGAACCTTGAGAAGATGGTTAGATTAGTCTCTACACCAAGGGGAGTATTTTTTATAGATATCCGCCCGTAATACACATACCCATAGTCTATCGAGCTTATTACCAGGGTGAATATCTGCCCATCCTTAAGCGTTCTAGCTACTAATCCTTCCATAGCCTCATACAAAGCTTTTTTTAGCTGCCAAAATTCACTCTCCGATAGGTCTATCTCAGATCTTCTTCCAGCACCCTGGAAATTCTCCAAGGGGGTCTTGTAGAAGACAACTCTCTCAAATGTAACATCATAAGAGAATCCGAGGACCCCATCCCTGAGGGGCCATATCTCGGTGTAAAACTCGCTACCAAATTTGGATGGTGCAAGTAACTCGCCTTTAAAATGCGCTACTCGGACTGCCGTCCAGTGGTCCATTCCAATAAAGAACTAATATAATTTAGCCAGGTTGGCCTGCCCCAGGCTGCACATGCGTCGGAGGAAAGCATGTGACAGTCTCCGGTCTCCCGGACCAACAGTAGGGGAAAGTATGCAACAACCAGGAAGGGTGGGATGGGAGAAAAATCGGGAAAAAAGGAGGGGAAGAAAGATACAAAAATAAAAAATAAAAAAGAGTGGAAGCCGCTGCATGTCTATAAATCACATCTCCGTAATCCAAAACAGATAGGAACACTGCTTCAACAACTCTCTTTCTACTAATCATAGGGAAGTTGGCTCTATTTCTATACAAAAAGCCAATCTTTTTCCGTAATTTACTGGCGAGAACGCCCACATGATATTTAAATGTAAGTCCTTCATCAATCCAAATACCAAGGTATTTGTATTCTGAAACTCTCTCGATATCAGAACTGTTCAGAGTCGATATATGCAAGTCACTATAAACAATATTTTTGGCTTTGGAAAACAACATGAATTTAGTTTTACTGGCATTAAGCACCAATTTTAGACTAATAAGTGCATCTTACAGGGCGTCAAAGGAGAGTTGTAAATATTTAGTGGCCAGTTGCACAGAATCAGCAGTACAATAGAGAACTGTGTCATCTGCGTAAAGGTGGCTTTGACAGCTGCTCAGAGATGAGACAATATTATTAATATAAATGGTAAATAAGACCGGGCCGAGGATTGATCCCTGTGGAACACCTTTTGTGATGGGTAGAAGCTCTGATTGGGCATTTCCCATTTTCACACACTGAAATCTTTCTGTTAAATAGTTTTGAAACCAACTGCAAGCACCTGTATCAATGTATATACTGAACACTGTGTCTACGTGACTTCTAGTTTTACTTCTATTTTACATGCTATACTATTTTATTTCATACTTATCTCTTGCCTAGCACAGTCTCTGGAGCGTAACAGAAAGAAGCATTTTGTATAAAAGTATTCTGTACTTCTGTATGACACCTAATAAAGAAACTTGAAACTCATGTTTTTTACATGTACCAATGTACATTTACCCATGTACATGTTTTCATGTGACCTTGATATAAATACAAATTGTCTATAGTAGATAAAAAAAGATAAAAGATTTTTGCATTGCACTGTTTAGAACTATAGTGTTTGGAAATGTTATGTCTGTTTTACTCTTGTGTAGCACATTAGAGTTGCAATTCTTGCATGAAAGTTGCTATACCTTTTACCAAGTAGTCATTTGAGATCATAGATCCCTTTTTTCCGAGTTAGACCTGGTCCAAATGACAGATAAAACATAAACAAACACCTAAAAATGCACAAAAAGCAGACTGATACATAAAAAAGGCAATGTGGGCCCCAGTGGTTACATTTGAGATACAGCAAACTATATTGAATGGGTTTTGGGGGGTAAAAAGAGGATGGAAGGTAATGATTTGCAGGAGGTTGGTATGGGAGAGATGGTCAGGTCAAAAATATAAAATATAACACCACGTTATGCAGTGATGCAGGGACATTAGCCCTTCTCATTCTTTAAAATACCCTTAATTTGAACTTTAAAATCAGATATGGCCATTCAAATTCCACTAGGACAGGCCTAATGTACAGTATATGTGTACCAAGCTGCTCTGAGGCGGGTATTGAATAGTATCCTGATGCATTCATCCTGATCTCAGGTGATTTGAACCATGTCAGCCTTGCCTCCCATCTAACTGGCTTTGTACAGTATGTTAATTGACCCACAAGAGAGAGCAACACACTTGATCTGCTGTATGCAAATGCCAGGGAAGCATAATACTGCCACAGCCCTCCCACCAATTGGCAATCAAGATTCAAAATGTTCATGTTATAACAATGCGTTTAGTTTCCAATGTGTGCAGTAGCCCTCATGAACACCGGGACATCACCAGAGAGCTGTTCCAAAGCACTGGGAACCCATGTGATGATAACGTGAAAAAAAACATGATTCTGAAATGTTCTTTGAGGGTGGGGAGGGCATAATATATACAGGACTCTGAAGAGAGAAGAGAGAAGAGAGAAGAGAGAAGAGAGAAGAGCGAAGAGAGAAGAGAGAAGATAGAAAAAAGGAAAGTGTAGAAGCCAAGGAGAGAGAGGAGGGGCTCAGAGAGATAGAGAGAGTAAAAGAGCAGATGATAGCAAGAGAAATATGGAGATTGGAGAAAGAGGCAGATAGAGAGAGAGGGGGGGAGGGGGAGAGGCGGAGGGGAAGATGTTGAGAGTATAGAGATATGAATAAGGGGAGAGATGAGTAGAAAGAGAGAGGGTAAGTCCATAGGAGACATACAGATATTGGGGAGAACAGGACAGAGAGAGATAGAGAGAGATAGAGATATAGATAGTGAGATAGAGATAGAGAGAGATAGATATATATAGAGTGGGAGATTCCAGACCGGTGTCTCTTGCGTTGGTGACGAGCTCAATGTCCGCTGCGCCACCCAGCCGCCCGGATATATATATATATATATATATATATATATATATATATAGAGAGAGAGAGAGAGAGAGAGCGAGATAAAGAGAGAGAGAGATAGAGAGATATATATATATATATATAGAGAGAGAGCGAGATAAAGAGAGAGAGAGAGAGAGAAAGATATATAGAGATATAGAGAGGGAGAGAGAGAGAGAGAGAGAGAGAGAGAGAGAGAGAGAGAGAGAGAGAGAGAGAGATAGCTAGAGAGAGTGGGGGGGCTGAGAGGGATACAGAGGGCAAGAGGAGATATAGAGCAGGAAGAATATGGAGATTGGACAGAAGAAAGGAGCAGATTACAGGCGTTATTTTTTTCCGTAGCCGCATTCCGTAGCCGCATGCGGAGACGCTCTCCGATTGGCCACTTCATGTGACATGTGCGCCCAATCGTGTGACGCCTGTTTCTACACCGGTTAAGTTTAGGCACTCTTTCGAAGTTGGTTAAGGTTAGAGTTTATCTTAGAGCAGGGCGATAGAACACCAGCCCTGATTCCAAACTCTAACCTTAACCAACTTCGAAAGAGTCGCCTAAACTTAACCAGTGATAAACTAGGGTTATGTAGTTTGCAGGCTGTTAGACCCGGAAATGGGCGAAGACACAGCTCGTCACGCGATTGGGCGCACATGTCAGTGGCCAATCAGAGAGCATCTCCGCAAAATGCGGCTACGGAAAAAAATAACGCAGATTACAGAGGATAATACAGGGATGAAGGGGGGATGACAGAAAGAGAGAGACAAGTCTAATCTGGTGATGCAGAGGTACCAGCGACTCTGGCTGCCCTTCTGAAAACCAGGGTCCCTCTATGGAGATGTGCATTTGTCTCCTGCTTACAATCCATCCACATTATTTCCTAGCCAACAGTCACGCCCCCCCCCCCCCCCCCCCCCCCCAAAAAAGGCTCAGCTGGTGACTCAAATAACCCAGAAAGAAGGTGGAGACGCCTGGGGAGGGAGAACGGGGATGTTTTCTACCGTGGAGCTGGTGCACAATGTTCTGGCGCAGAATGTTTGTGGATGTTGTTTGAGTCTGAAAACATGTGACTGAAAACCACAAAAGGTTTGCACGTTTTTTGTGGATAATACAGTACAACGTTACTGTGATGGAGGAATGTGTAAATGTATTAATGTAAAATGCACCTTAGATGTACAATGATGGAGAACTATCATTATTCTGTCAAGACCCTGATTTTCATGTAGGCACACTTGCCTACGGGCCCTGTGTGCATTTGAATAGCATCCTCCACTGTCTTTGCTCATCTTATCCCATCTTCCACTGGCGACTCGTCTCCCCATGATCTCTGGCTGGTCTGGGTGATGGTGCCTAACTTCTGTATCGCTGTCAAGGACACTGGCTTGTTTTGTCATCATCGACTACACCTGTTTATTCACTGTATATGCCCTGCCCACTTTCACATATTCACTGTATACACCCCGCCCACTTTCACTTATTCACAGTATACGCCCCACCCATTTTCAATTATTCACCATATACACCCCGCCCACGTTCACATATTCACATTATACGCCCCACCCACTTTCACTTATTCACTGTATACACCTTGCCTACTAGGGCTGACCTTCAATTTTTTTTTGGTATTCGAAGCTTTGGGGCCGAGATTCGATTTCAATTTGAAGCTTCAAAATAAAAATTTAAATAAATTTTTTTTTAAGTATATTAATAAATTAATAAAAGTATTTTTTTTGGGACTTGTACAGCACTTTGTTCAACTTTGTCAGTGCTGTAAAGTTTAAACCTTTTTAAATCTTAGACAAACGAAACACTTTGCTTTCATGAAATATTGTAAGCCATCATTTGAGGCTTTATAAAAGCAGCACAATGAACACAAATCTGTCAGTGCCTAGTCCGACCTCATCTTAAATAACAAACAGCATTGCTTGTTGTAATTAACAAAGAGAGGCAGAGTTGATTTTGAATAATAATAATAATCGAATTTTACTTTCATATTCGAATCCCATGCCCATCGAACGAAGCCCTATTGCCTACTTTCACTTATTCACTTTATACACCTTGCCCACTTTCACTTATTCACCGTATACACCCCGCCCACTTAAACTTATACTTTCAACGTTGTTGTTTTAGCAAAGCTGCTTACCGTAGCTATAGCTTACCATAACTACCGTAGCTATAATCGTTTTTTGGGTCAAAACTGATGGATTTTGAAGGCTAATATATCCCTTTGTAAAATAGGGTGACATACTCTTTTGAGATGGAAAGACACACTTGGCAAGCTTGAAACATCCTTGTTACATAGAGAAATACAGTGGACAGACCTTGGTTGCAGGCAGTACCGCCCTTATCGCTTAATCACTGATTCTTCAAGTCAAGTCAAGAGTTTTATTTGTCACGGCATACAAGCATACAGTGAATTACTTATTACTTATTACTTATACAAGTAATAAGAATAGGATGAGAATAGACATTTGTGCAATAATACAAGTAATAAAAATAAGACATAACAGGTATAATGTATACATTTTACAAAAAGCATGGTAAGACATGCTAAGGTCCTGCGATAGTGCAATACACTGTTAGCTACGGATGAGGCACTGGGTCTTATGTACACTACTATACAATGCTATACTATACAATCTACAGTTGTACTATGTGTCCTTATGCTAGCTTGCTATATCCATCTGTTTACTATACAAGAACCACTCCGAGAGATTTTGTCCCGACTTCTTGAGAGACGGGATAAAACATGTCCTATAAGTGTTTTTTATGTGAAAAATCAAGACAATTGAAATAAAAGACAAGGCAATAAAGGTTTAATCTAAAGGAACTGTGTGTAAAATCTGGAAATTACATGGGCAGCTACAGTATATCACTGAGGACCCCTTTTGTACCTGCTCATGGTGATTGATTGCAAAAATCGCATACATGGTCTGGAAGGTTTTATGTTTTCTGATATTTTAAATAACCTAGAAACTGAGGAAAAGTGTAGAAAAGTGTAGAGCACATGGTTATCATGTTCTTTGTCTGATGGCGGGGACATGCAAGCTAAATAATTATACATTTAAAAAAAAAAAATCCTTTACATGGTTTTACAGCTGAGACGTGTGTCTAGAGACAAATATAATAAATATAATTCAAGTATAAAATGTTATTTGTCCCGGATCAGTGAAATCTGCATAGCTCAGAATCTCCAGCATAGAGTAATGGTGACATGAAACATCTAGACGGTACATATGGTTGAGAATGTGGTCTATATATCATATATCATATGGTGCTATGACCAGCTTGGTACATCTGGTTTAGAAGGTCATATGGTATAAAGCCAGATGGCCTGTGTCACTGGAAGAGTGTAGGAGCCACCGGAGGGAAGGAGTAAGGTCAGGATCATACACACTTTCACACACACACACACACATACACACACACACACACACACACACACACACACACACACACACACACACACACACACACACACACACACACACGCACACGCACACGCACACGCACACACAGTCACACATGCATGCAGGCACGCACTACACACATACTGTGTACTATAATCGAACAGACAGCAGGTACACATAGTGTACTATAATCTAACAGACAGCAGGTACACATAGTGTACTATAATCTAACAGAAAGCAGGTACTGTACACATAGTGTACTATAATCTAACAGACAGCAGGTACTGTACACATAGTGTACTATAATCTAACAGACAGCAGGTACTGTACACATAGTGTACTATAATCTAACAGACAGCAGGTACTGTACAACACATAGGGCTAGATCCACAAAGAATGGATTGCACGGTGCTAATTGCACCCTTACTTACAATTCATTATGAATTGAAAATGGGGGACCCTGATGTAAACAAGACGAAAGTCTTTCTCTGGTCTGCATCCCCTTAACAATTGTGTGTATTGAGCCGTACTGTATTGAACCCATTCTCCAATCTGTTAATAAAATGTTCAATCAATCAATCACCTGTGCAGGGTTTGCACGCGGATTCTGCTCCGTCTTTGCGAGCTATCCACTAAAGGACATTGTGCGATGAGATACCAGCGCAGACACGCCCAATATGTGTGGCTCGCGGAGCAGTCTGCACTCTGCACTCCTGACAGCGGTGTTGGCAGATAATGTGTGTGTGTGTGTGTGTGTGTGTGTGTGTGTGTGTGTGTGTGTGTGTGTGTGTGTGTGTGTGTGTGTGTGTGTGTGTGTGTGTGTGTGTGTGTGTGTGTGTGTGTGTGTGTGTGTGTGAGAGAGAGATGGAGAGAGGGAGAGAGAGAGATAAGCGGGTTGTTTCATTCATAACAATGGAAGCGATACAATTCTGTCGGTCGACTAGCTTAAAAAGTCGGTCGCCTGGCAAAAATCACCCGCCGTGTACGTTGGATTATAGACACAAAATACAAATTAAGCAAGCTATACATTACGAAGTAAACAAAATACGAAGCCAATGTTCCAAGACATATTGCATTTTATTTGTAATTGTTAGGCTATTTGAATCCACCATTTAGGGCTAAACGGTGTATTCAAATAGTCTAACAAATAAAAGGTAATTATGTCTCGGAACATTGGCTTGCAGTTGCATTATTGCAAACTGAAGAAATGTGAATTCAAGAAGTTTAGCCTATTCAATTGTTTTAGAAGCCTATAGCCAATGTTCCGACTCCCGAGGCAAATTGCCTTTTACGCACTGTTTAGCCTATTAACACTTTGGATGCCAGCGACGCGTTTTGTCGTTAGTTCATGCCGACCTATGAATGCCACCAACGCTAAATAGCGTTTGTTTGTCGTATTTTTTTATTTATTGGCGATTTGAATTCATATTTCATCAATCGAGCCTCAGGTTAGTGCTGCAGAGTCTCTCTGAGCTAGCTCAATTGGGAAGATACCGCCCCCTATCGTCTCTCCCTGTGTAACTGCACCCCATTAGTTTAGACTGATGGGGGGGGGGGGGGGGGCGGGCCAGTTTCCTCATTTTACTTTTCGGTCAAGCCAACTGAAGAGACCCAAGTTGATCGCCGACCCCAGAACAGCGTGGATTATGTATTTCCAGCACCCAACGCTGAATCAATAAACGCGATCGATATTTGGAATGGCGATCAGGAATTGGAATAATCTTTTTGGATAACATCTGATCTGAGGTAAGGAATCTATTTTACCAGTCTTAGGATAATCGGATCTGTTTTCACAGATATATCAACATGTCCCATATGTGTGTGTGTGTGCCGTTGATCAGGAAATGAGGGAATCGATATTTCAGCCCGTTTCTATAGCGTGCATAAGTACACATATACTATCGATAATCTAGCGTTTATTTTAAAACGATTCATAAATAGGCCGAAAAATGACAACGTTTTTGTGTATGCCAGAATATTCCAGTAAATGCCGCTTATCACGGAATCTTTATATTTTCCTGAAAAACGAGGGCTTTTCAAAATGCTATAAAACGGAAATGAAGCGATTAAAAAACAATCCGTTTCGACAATGTTGACTGCAAACAAGTCATTGATAGGCGACACATAGCCATAATTTAAGACAGAGATTATGCATTCACAACGCTATCATTGAAGTGGGTGCTGGCATTCAGCCAGGTAAGTACGACACCCCCTGGTGGCTCTGAAAGTGTTAAATAGGCTAATGGTTTATTATTGTGTATTATTGTTATTCGTTTTAACTTCTTGAATTCACATGTCTTTAGTTTGCAATAATGCAACTGCAAGCCAATGCTCCTGTGCATATTGCCTTTTACACTGTTATTTTTCATTTAATAATAATAATAATAACAATAATAATAATAATAACTTCATAATAACCTAGAATCAACTTCTTCAGCTCAATGCTACCGTTACCCCCTCCAGATGGTTACTGGAAAATATTACACTCCTCCTCATACAAATTTATTTGGAATAACAAACCACCACGTATAAAAAGATCCACCGCACAGAGAAACAAAGCCGACGGTGGTATGGCATTTCCAGATTTTTTCCACTATTTTAAGGCGTACACTTTAAGACCACTGACAACATGGTTTGATCCCCAAGCATCCGTATCCTGGAGTAATTTAGAAGAAAATATAGTAGCACCACATAGACTGCAGGACATAGTATGCACCAAATTATCAATTAAGCAATGCGAACGGAAATTTGGCCCCATTATTACTCATGCGATCCGGATATAGTGTGAAACACAAAAAAAAAATTCTAACCCACATAAATGGCATAATCATACTCCCTTATTCAATAACAATGCACTCCTGATTGGAAAACAACCTATAAGATTCCCTAGATGGGAAAAGCAGGGCATACACACATTAGGAGATGTTTTCAACAAACAGGGTTTTTGTAGTTATGAGGAAATACACAAAAAAAATTATCTCACCGGTTCCACATATTATTTTTACGCACAGTTATTGTTATGTTTGAAGGCTCACGGTGTTCCATTAAGGATACCAATTGTACACCACAGATACCACAAATTCTTCTATGAAAGAGAGACATCTAGAGGTTTTGTATCAGATTTTTATCATCAATTACTAACATCCTCGTATGAAATCCTCCACCTAGACTCTGTCTGGAGGAGGGATATACCAGACCTGGAAAAAGATTTTGATTGGCAAGAAGCCTGGGCAAATGTTCGACTTGCATCACGGAACCCGGACCATCAACTAATCAATCTTAACTATATTCATAGGACATACTTGACTCCTATAAGACTGAACAGAATGGGTCTTAAACAAGACTCCAAATGATCCTTATGTACAAATGGGGACGAGGGTACATTTATGCACATGTACTGGGACTGCCCACCAGTTAAGATATTCTGGAAAGAAGTGACCCAGCAATTATCAAGTATCTTAACTCTGAATATACCTGTACACCCCTCTGTATTACTGTTGAATGATGTTTTTGAGTGTGCAGTACCTATACAGCTAAAGAGATTGGTTTTATCTGGTATCACAGCGGCTAAAAAGCTGATAGCATCACGATGGTTTCAACCGGAAAAAATGTGCCGGAAGGTCTGGATTCTTACATATCTCGATGTGATTTATCTAGAAATATCCACAGCAAGAATTTTGGGTCTCAGTGAATCCAAAATTACAATGTGGTCAGAAGTGGTGGAGAGAATAAAAGCTAGCATATAATTGTAGTGCCTGGTTAGGAGCGAATGATAATGGATGGATTATCCAAGGGGGGGCCCGGGGGGGGGGGAGCGATTATTTAAAAATGGTGATTTAACTGGATGTGCACTGTTAATTAATGCTTGTATATCTAATTTTATGTTGTCATGTTTGTTTATTTGTTTGTTTAAAAAATAATAAAAAAATAAAATACAAATAACTTCACAATAATAATAATAATCATGACGTTGTAGGCGGATGGGTGGCGCAGCGGAGATTGCGCTCGTCACCAATGCAAGAGACTCCGGTCTCGAATCCGGGTGTCAGCATTGCCTCCGGCTTGGGCCGGCCGTCATACTGGCTCAATTGGCAGAGCCAGTGGGTGGAAGTCGATGGGTGGTGATTTGAGCGTTGTGGACAGCGACTCCTACAGGTCGGTTGGGGGACGCCTGCACAGCAGAGACAGGAAGTGGCGGGGGTAGTGTGAGCCTCCCATGCGTTACACCTTGCCAATGAGAGTCCGCGCTGGCAGGTGAAAAGATGTGACAGGCTGCCTCCTCGTGTACCGGGGGGGACACGTGATGCAAGGCTTCTATCCTCCCTACAACTGACCAGTGGGGGGCATAGTCAAGCAACGTTCAAGACAGGGGAGGGGAGAATTGGAAACACGAAATTGGGATGGGAGAAAAAATGTAAAATAAGGAGAAAAAAGTGGATAAAAAAAATAATCATGACGTTGCATTACTGCTGATCAGCACACCTATCAGAAATAAATGTTTACTGTATTGATAATCTCAGAACCAAGCATTTGAAATTACCTGGTATAGTGCTTAGTCTTATTTTTCTAATAGTGTTCACTGCCAGACTTGGAGCAAATCACACCACGTTGCAAAGGCATGTGGCTATATATTACTCAAACTAATTATATACTGTTCATAAGATCTATTTTCTGCTGTTCCAACGAAAATTCAATCAACAAAATCTGTCCATAGATTCTGGCTGTACAAGACGGAATGTATAGGATTGATTGAGCTGGCAACCAGACTCAATTAAATAAAAAAGGTGATATTCTCCTTCTAAATATTATTTCACATGCACGCCTGACATTACGATGTCTGCATCTAGCAACAGCGCTGGCAGTGACGCTGGCATGATGCCTATTTATAGCGCTTAGGGATCTGCGCTTATTTACCACCACGTCTGTGAAGACGGCAGGTGCGTCGCGTTAACTGGTCGGTGCAATTGGCAGTGGCCGTTCTGGATAAAGAGCAGATTCCGACGAAGCTATTTACATAGAAAGGGGACATGTTCCGCCCATATTACCTAATTTAAATATGCGCCAATTGCACCGGATGCAATGCTGACGGAACGCTTAATTTGTATTTTGTGTCTATGCCTCATTTGTGTCTTATCTTTCCACTTCCTGATATCTGCCAACAGCCTGTCAGAGTGCAGACTGCTCCGCGAGCCAAATGCACAGGGGAAAACTCCACACATAATGTCTGCGCTGGTATCGCATTGCGCAATGTCCTTTAGTGGATAGCTCGCAAAGACGGAGCAGAATCCGAGTACAAACCCAGCGCAGGTAAGGGTGCAATTCCCACCGTGCAATCCATTCTTAGTGGATCCCGCCCATAGTGCATGTATTTGAATATTCCTTTCTTGGCCACTTGTAGGGCTGGGAAGCAGTGTCAGACTCGTAGTCGCAGAACAGAAAACCACTGGACGTTTCTGTTGCTCTTTTTGCTTGTTTAATGTCCAGCAAGAACAAAATGTGAAAACAATATCGTACATAGAAATAAACAAGAGATCCTAATAATCTGGTGAACATAAGGCTGCTTCTGCGGTGCGTGTCAATGACAGTATTGCTGCTGCCTGCTGCCCTGTCGTCACACGCCGCACGTACGGCTTATAGCGTTAGCCCCGCCCCCTTGACCTGAGCAAAGCGCCCCACTCACTGAAACAGAGACATGTATTAATACAGGTTCAGAATTAATCAAAACAAATAAGCTTAAATGCGGCTCTTACACCGGCCCCTAATTGTTCTCTAAGAATCAATTACTCAAACTAAATAAAGGGAGCCGTAAAACGACCAACAAATAATGAATTTAGAAAAATAAAGTATATACATTACATCCCTTGTTGATGTTGAAAGATGACATGTTATTCTTCATTCTCCAGAAGGCGGCACAGCTTAGCTATGGGCCTATCAATAATGGACGTTTTCATCTGGAGCTTCACTGTATGGGTCAGACCTCTTGCATCAGGCTTGGTCTCCAGTACTCTGCCTAGTGGCCACGACCCCTGTGGAGCAGTTGGGTCAACTAACAGGACGACATCTCCAATGTTAAATTTTTATTTTTTATTTTTTTATTGTGTTCCATTTCTGTCTCTCTTGGAGTAGCAGAAGGTATTCTTGTGTCCTGGCGTAGAGGTCAGATCTCTCGCAGAAGATGGTTTGTAGGCCTTCATCCAGTATAGAATCGATCTTACTGTTCTTCTGCACTCTGAATGGAGCGGTTTCCAGCACTGCCATTTCCACTGGGAAGGATTGCTTTTGAACATAGGTGATGCCTGACCTCTCTGCCTGTGAGAGGTCTTCCACTGTGAGGAGCTGTCCACCAAGTGTGGTCCTGAAAGCGCCTAGCTCAGTACTCACCTTTTGGCTGCTCGAGTGGGTGTGGTTGTGACCTGGGGAAAGCTCTTTACGCTTTTTGATGGTCAATATCAGAGCATTCCTCCTAGTGTAGTCATTACCAATGTACTTGAGTACTGTTTGGCTATCCGTCAAGAAGACTGAGGGGTTTAAGTCCATGTGTAGTTCTTTCCTCAGCATTTTGTCCACCTTCACCAACAGTGTTGCAGCTGCCAACTCCAGTTGCGGTACTGTGATGTGCTTTAAAGGAAGGACTCTGGATTTTTTCTTTTTCGGGCGGTACACCCCATGGTGTGGTATGTACCTTTTGTGTCCAGATGACTGTGTCAGCTCTTCCTGTGGGACTTCCTCTGCGTAGTTGTTCTCCAAGATGTTGTTGAGGAATGCAACATATTCCTGCTTGTAGTGCTGGTCTCGGTTCATCTTCCTTTTTAAGCCCTGCAGGCGCTGTTCTGCAATTTGGCGGTTGTTAGGCATGCTGACATTGGCTTTCCTGAAAGGCAACTTTAGACTATAGTGCCCATTTTGTAGGGTAGCCTCACTGGCTACTTTCAAAAACATTTTGTCCTCAACTGACATCTCTGGCTTTTCCTCAGATGACACTTCGTTGAAGTCCTGGTTGTACTGTGACATTAGAAGCCCTTCCTGGCTTGTGGCTGATATCCTATTCACAGTCACTCTCCGTATTGTCCTCACCGCCGTTTCTGAGTGGCCCATTTACAACCCACCCCAATAGAGTTTTTACTGCGTAGGGGCCCTCACCTTGGCTATTAATAACCTCCCATGGCTCTAACAGCTTTGGAGCATTGGTGCCAACTAATAATTCCACTTTAGCACTGATACTGGGAAGTCTGACTTTATTCAGGTACGCCCACTGCGTTAAGTCATTCTGATTGGGAATGCTACTTGAGGTGACTGGCATTTCTGGCTGGGTGAAAATGTCATGAAGAGGCAAGAAGTTGTCGCTGTCCAGTGCTGAAACTTCAATTCCAGGTATGATATGAGATGGCACCAGTTTTTTCTGATTCATTGTGCTTAACAGAATATGAGTTTTTCTGCCTTTCAGATTGAGTTTAGACATCAGCGCTTCGGATCAGAAGGTAGCGGTGGAACCAGGGTCCAGGAGTGCATAGACTTGCAAGACTTGACTGCTTTTTGCTGCTTTAACCTGAACTGGGACAATGGACAGCACATTCTTTTGTTCCCCAGCCCCTATGTGACCACATAACTCTGCTGTGGTTCTGCCTGCTACACCAGAGGGCTGTTCAGTCTGGTTAGCTGGACCATTTTTCATACAGATGTGCAGGGCACTTGGGTGGGCTTGCTTGCAAACTCTACAGGTGAGGCGTTGTTTACAGTCTCTACTAATGTGGCCTGTGGAGAGACAGCCAAAGCATATGCCCTTGATCTTTACAAAGTTCAGCTTGTTCCTATGTGTTTCCTCCAAGAACTGTTTACACAATTCCAATGTGTGCTTGCACCTACAGAAGGGACAGGAGGGTTGTGTCAGCTCTTCTTCTTTTGGGGAAATAGTGACACCTGTGGTGTGAGGTTTTGCCCGCTGCTCACTACCTTTTCTCTGTCTTCTTTAAGCCTACTGTTAGGAATTCCCTATTCTCTGTCTTCTTTAAGCCTACTGTTAGGAATTCCCTACTCACTCTCTCTAGCCCCCACCCTCTCGTTCCTTACCCTTAGTGGCCACACCTGTTTGATATTCTATTATCTCTCGCACCTGTGGTGGCAGGCTAATTAGTCCCCCTGTGGGCTTTAAATACCAGGGCGCTTCCCCTCGTTTTGGCGTGGGGTCGTGTTGTATACTTGCCGAGTCATATTCTCTAAACATCTAGACTCTTTCGGGAGATCCTCTGTCTGCCTATGCTGTTCCATTCTCCGGCGTCGAGATGTTTGCTCCAGCCTTCGCCTGCTGTCGCCGTTGCCTGAGAGTGGGACTGGTCTGCGCTCCCTAGACTTCCACGGGAGGCATCCCAGTCATCCACTTCAGACCCCCCGCGCAGCTGTCGTCCTGACGCACATCCAGGCCAGCGCAGACGCTCTCCAGTCCACAGCGCGCAACGCGCATCTTCCAAGGACGCTCGAGCTTGGCACGCTCTCCAGACCAGCGCGCAACGCGCATCTTCCAGACCTTCGAGCTTGGCACGCTCCTCCGTACCAGCGCACTGACGCGCATCTTCCAGACCTTCGAGCTTGGCACGCTCCTCCGTACCGGCGCACAGACGCCCATCTTCCAGACCTTCGAGCTTGGCACGCTCCTCCGTACCAGCGCTCTGACGCGCATCTTCCAGACCTTCGAGCTTGGCACGCTCTCCAGACCTCAGCGCGCCGACGCGCATCTTCCAGACCTTCGTGCTTGGCACACTCCTCCTGGCAGACGCACCCCGATGCGTCTCTCTGTTCCGACGCGCACACCAAGGTGTGGCGCGCCACTCTGTTCCTCGGCTCCGACAGTGGCTACCCGGTGGACGACATCCTCGCCACCGCCATTGTTCCAGCTCCCTGTTCCGACGCGCACACCAAGGTGTGGCGCGCACTCTGTTCCTCGGCCCCGACAGTGGCTACCCGGTGGACGACATCCTCGCCACCGCCACTGTTCCAGCTCCCTGTTCCGACGCGCACACCAAGGTGTGGCGCGCACTCTGTTCCTCGGCTCCGACAGCGGCTACCCGGTGGACGACATCCTCGCCACCGCCATTGTTCCAGCTCCCTGTTCCGACGCGCACACCAAGGTGTGGCGCGCACTCTGTTCCTCGGCCCCGACAGTGGCTACCCGGTGGACGACATCCTCGCCACCGCCACTGTTCCAGCTCCCTGTTCCGACGCGCACACCAAGGTGTGGCGCGCACTCTGTTCCTCGGCTCCGACAGCGGCTACCCGGTGGACGATGCCCTCGTCACCGCCACTGTTCCAGCACTCTGTTCCTCGGCTCCGACAGCGGCTACCCGGTGGACGATGCCCTCGTCACCGCCACTGTTCCAGCACTCTCTCCCTCGGCTCGGACAGCCAGCCGCCCCGGTGGCGATGCCTTCGTTCCCGTTGCTGTCCCTGTACCATTACGCATGCGCCTGGGTGAGTTTTGATTGTGATGTCACTCACCCAGCGTAGTGCCCTTGCCCCCGTTCCCGCTGCTGTCCCCGTACCTTTACGCATACGCCTGGGTGAGTTTTGATTGTGATGTCACTCACTCAGCGTAGTGCCCTTGCCCCCGTTCCCGCCGCTGTTCCTGTACCTTTACGCATACGCCTGGGTGAGTTTTGATTGTGATGTCACTCTCCCAGCGTATTGCCTCTGTAAGTTAGTTTGGACATTTCATCTCTCAGCGTAATGCCCCTTGCCCTCGTCCCGCTGCTGTTCCCCAGCGTATTGCCTCTGTTTTTGGTTCTCACTTAGAATAGTATTTTTGGACTTTACATCTCCCCCTGTGTGTTTGTCACACGAAGATATTATTACTTTGTTCACTTTGTTATTTGGACTGTTCTGCACCTGCTCTGCTTTTTCCCTTTTGTGCATTAACTATCTCCTCTGTCCTGCAGAGCGGCCCAGATGATTTCCACCAGTCCTCCCAGTTCCTCCCTGTTTCCCAGCCCGCCTCCGCGGGCCTCAGTCCCCTCTGTTTCCTAGTTCCTGTTCCCTAGTTCTCCCCTTCTAGTTCCACCTAGTTCCTGGTCCCAAGTTCTCCCCTTCTAGTTCCACCTAGTTCCTGTTCCCTAGTTCTCCCCTTTCTTGTTCCACCTAGTTCCTGGTCCCAAGTTCTCCCCTACTAGTTCCACCTAGTTCCTTGTCCCTAGTTCCCCTAGTCCCCGTTTCTCCTGTTCCCTAGCTCTCCTAGTCCCTAGTCCTCTCTCCCTAGTTCTCCTTTTCCCTGGTTTACCTAGTCTCTAGTTCCTCTGTCCCAAGGCGTTCCCTTAACCTTCCCTTAGGCGTTCCCTTACTTTCCCATTGTGTTCCCTTTTCCTGCCCGCCTCTTAAAGGCACTTTACCTTCCCCTCTTGTGTTTCCAGTGCTTTGTGTTTTCTCCCTTAAAGGGACAGTGCCCTTTTTCCCTGTTCACAATAAATATCTGTTTCTTGGCAAACCACCATACCTGTCTTGTGTTGTGCGATTGGGGTCGGTTACAAACCATAACATGTGGCAAAACTGCTGTCACATACCTTTGGGATCTGTGGGTTAACAGGAAATCTAGTATTTACAGCCACCTTTCCTTTGGCAGCCGACTGGTCTTGAAGATCGCCAAAAACTGGGTCTGCCAGTATGCGAGCTTGCCTTTCAATGAAACAGACAAGGTCTAAAATCCTTATTCTACCACTGCGCTCCTCTTGCAGTGCGTAGGCTGTGCTGCGCCATCTCTCCCGGAGTTTGTACGGTAGCTTAAGCACAATGCTTCTCATGTTGGACACTGTGTCTAGTTCCTCCAAGTACTCCATTTCCTCCATAGCATTGCAGCAACTCCTTAGAAACATGGCGTAATCCTGCAGCAACCTTGAATCTTCAGTTTTAACCAGGGGCCATGATAAAGCTTTTTCCAGGTAAGCACAAGAGAGCTTGTATTCGTTCCCAAAGTTTTTCTTTAGTAGATCTTTTGCTTTCTGATAGCCTCTGTCTGGAGACATGTATTCACAGCTTTTGACTAGCCGTTGAGCTTGGCCTCTTGTAAACTGTATAAGGAACTGCAACCTGTCCCTGTTGTTGTCTGTTTTGCTTTCAATACAATGTTCAAAGGAGTGAATAAAGGACTTGTATTCCAGAATGTGTCCATCAAAGGGTGGAATATTTCCCTGCGGCAGCATCGAGAGAAGTTGTTGTTTCACAAGTATCCTCGTCAAGCTGCTTTGATTTTCCAGTATTTTAACCAAGTGGTCATCCTTTGCTGTGCTGGGCGTAGAGGGGCTTTGTCTTTGTGTCAGAGTTGGCTGTGTGTTTTGGGGCATGACAGGTCGAATATTGTGCACTGGTGGGGGCTGATGCTGATCATTAATGTCATCTTCTGGCTGAACATCGGGCCAACTGTGAGCATTGCCTTCATTAACATTAAAAAAGGGCAAGTGATGTGCGCCTGCCTTGCTCCTAACAACTGGAGCACCTATGTCATAAGGATGAACTGAAACATCTGGCTTTGAATCTACCAGCGTGGTAGCTGCTGCTTCAGCCTGTGCAGGGCTGCACCTTTTTAATTCAATGTCTTTAAGATAGTTAATTTTGGCTGTGCTGGCTGCTATTTCTCCTTGTAATTCTAATGTTTCTCTCTTTTTTTGTAACATTTGTTCCTGTTCTTCAATGGCATGTTTTTCTTGTAACATAGAAGCTTTAGCCAATAAGGCTTCTCTCTCTGCCTCCGCGTTAATGCGTAATTTTGAGGAAGAGGAAGAGTGGGAGGAAGAGTGACTAGACCTCGTTGAGCGTGTGGCCATCATATTTGGATCGCCGTCGTCATTTCGGGCTGCGGCACTGCAGATATACTCTACTCCTTCATTTACCCATTCACCTTTTTTTTTTTTTTTTTTTTTTTTTTTTTTATTATTGCAAAACAAACTTATTAAAAGTCAGTACTCAACACACAATGTATAATGAAACTTTCAGTAAAGGTGGTTAAAATATATGCAAGTACAGAAACAGGATAAAACAAAAATAGTCAATAATAACATTTTAACCGTATACAGTGTATATCCAGCGAAGTTACAATTATATAAATGTTAGTATATAATATACCCCTAATACCTATTTTCTAAAACCCTACACACATATGCTCCAGCTCAAACCCCCCCCTCCCGGACCCCCTCTTGGATAGTACCTCCATTATCCCTCACTCCTAACCAGACACTACCATTATAGGCTAGCTTTTATTCTCTCCACCACTTCTAACCACATTGACATTTTGGATTCATTGAGCCCCAGAATTCTTGCTGTAGATATTTCTTGATATATCACATCGAGATATGTAAGAAACCACACTTTCCGGCACATTTTTTCCGGTTGAAACCAACGTGATGCGATCAGTTTTTTAGCTACTGTGATACCCGATAAAACCAATCTTTTTAGTTGTGGATTCACTGCAAGCTCAAAAACATCATTCAATAGCAATACCGCGGGGTGTACAGGTATATTCCAAAATACGAGTATTGATAATTGTTGGGACACATCTTTCCAGAATGCCTTAACTGGTGGGCAGTCCCAATACATGTGCATAAATGTTCCTTCGTCCCCATTTGTACATTGGGAGCATTTGGAGTCTTGTATAAGCCCCATTTTGCACAGCCTTATAGGAGTCAAGTATGTCCTGTGAATATAGTTCAGATTGATTTGTTGATGATCCGGGTTCCTTGATGTAAGTCGGACATTTGCCCAGGCTCCTTGCCAATCAAAGTCATTTTCCAGGTCTGGTATATCCCTCCTCCAGACATTGTCTAGTTGAAGGGTTTCATACGAGGACGTTAGTAATTGATAATAAAAACCTGATACAAAACCTCCCAATGTATCTCTTTCATAGAAAAATTTGTGGTATCTGTGGTGTTCAATTGGTATGTGTAATGGAACACCGTGAGATCTCATACAAAGTCGTAACTGTATGTAAAAAAGCCATGTGGACTCGGTGAGGTTAAACTTTATGCATATTTCGACATAACTACAGAGGCCCTTGTTATTAAAAATATCCCCATTCACCTTCTTTAGCTGGCAGACCGTCCACTTGAATCAAGTTGAGTGAATCAGCATTTTCTACGTCGGTTATCCACTTTGTAACTTTGGCAAGGAATGAGATTATCTGCGTGGCTCTCGGCTGATACCATTTCTCATCGTCCTTTTTTCTTGCGCTCTCATCCAACATTTGCGCATATGAGACATGCAAGGCTTTAAAATCATCCAAAAGTCTGATAAACTTTATCATATTCCCTTTGACTTCATCCAGGCATTCTTTATCAGTCATTAGGCTGTTCACAATGTTCATTCTCCGTGTTAAATGGGAAGCCTTTCCTTGCCTTGATGCGCGCAGCTGCGCCTCATCCATGTCTTTAACGGGCGAGTCTGCCTCATCTGAACTCGCCATTTTAATTCAAAATAAACAAATAAATAAATCCAAAAGGTCTTCAACGTGTTTAGAAACAGTTGTTATCAATTTCGTTATCCTTGTTTTTCTGGAATTAACACAGGTTACTTTCAAAGTTAATTCATGGCTGTATTTCTCCGCTGCTCTTTTTATCCATGCAAGCATGTCACAAGCACAAAATAAAATATTCACTGTCCATAAACACCAATATCAGAGGTGAAGTCTGTTTAGTAATAATTCATGCATTTCTTCCAAACGAATAATTATTCATGTAGCGTTGGTTTTGCAAGCACATACCTCAATTATTTGTTAGTTTGTTTACAGCCGCACGTCGGGCCGGCGTTTTTCGTCTTTGATTCCTTTGGATCCCTTTGATACTCCAATAATCCTTGCTCTTCAATCACAGCTTGTCATTGACTTATTGTAGTGGCCAAAATCCAAAAAAGTCTGTCCTATAACTGTATTTGAATATTCCTTTCTTGGCCACTTGTAGGGCTGGGAAGCAGTGTCAGACTCGTAGTCGCAGAACCGAAAACCACTGGACGTTTTTGTTGCTCTTTTTGCTTGTTTAATGTCCAGCAAGAACAAAATATGAAAACAATATCGTACATAGAAATAAACAAGAGATCCTAATAATCTGGTGAACATAAGGCTGCTTCTGCGGTGCGTGTCAATGACAGTATTGCTGCTGCCTGCTGCCCTGCCGTCACACGCCGCACCTGCGGCTTATAGCGTTAGCCCCGCCCCCTTCACCTGAGCAAAGCGCCGCACTCACTGAAACAGAGACATGTATTAATACAGGTTCAGAATTAATCAAAACAAATAAGCTTAAATGCGGCTCTTACAGTGCACTATAATCTAACAGACAGCAGGTATACTGTACATAGTGTACTATAATCTAACAGACTGGTGGGCTGGATCATACACTAAATCCTTGACGCACACACACACACACACACACACACATACACACACACACACAACACACGCACGCACGCACAAACACACACACACACACACACACACACACACACACACACACACACACACACACACACACACACACACACACACACTTGAATACATTATTTGGTTCCACAAATTATATAAAAAAAACAGGGAATCAAATATATCGGGGCCAAGCAGCACTGAACACTTAAGGGTACGCATGTATACCTTCCGCAACGGAATTCGGTTTCCAGGTTCCTCTGATTGGCCGCGACCGCCACGTGACCCGCCCCCCTATCCATTCATTCATTCAGTCAATACTTCCATGCGTATAAATTGAGGAAGCGAGCGAGTTTGCGGCCGCTCGCTCGCAGCGGCAGCGCTGGATAGGGGGGCGGGTCACGTGGCGGTCGCGGCCAATCAGAGGAACCCGGAAACCGAGTTCCGTTGTGGAAGGTATACACGCTAAGGGTACACATAGCACCTCCTTCTCCACACGGCTAAGCTTCCAACAATAGCTGAGACAGAGCAATATTTGGCAATTTGTTTGGCTTTTCTCTTTGACATTGCAGCAATTATCAGACCATGGTGCATTTATATACATGGCCAAGCCTTCCACACACACGCACGCACGCACACACGCACGCACACACACACACACACATTGCTAATGAGCATGTATTTAGTGAAGTGTGACGAGTTTCTGTACTTGATCCGTCTGTGACTCTATCTCTCTATCATCATCTCTCTCTCCCTCCCTCCCTCCCTCTCTCTCTGTCTCCATATCTGTCTTTCTATTTCTCTCCCCTCCCTCTCTTTCTCTCTATCTCCCTCTCCCCCCTCTCGTATATTGTTGACAAGCTAAGAATGGATATAATTGGCACTGGTCCCATGTGGATGTTGAGGATATATGGAGATGATGGTGGCACAGCTGTAAACACACAAACACACGCACATTAAGACAGAAATGCACACACAAGCGCACGCACGCACGCACACACACACACACACACACACACACACACACACACACACACACACACACACACACACACACACACACACACACACACACACACACAGGCACATAAAATTGGCAGACAAACACACTCTTCCCCTCCTCCCTCGGTTTGGTCCTTTCACTTAGTGTCCCTACGGCAGCTCCCATGATACGCATTCCCTTTTGTTGATCAATGTCACACTGATGCTATCCCCCCCCCCCCTCTCTCTATCTCTCTCTCTCTCTATCTCTCTCTCTCTCTCTCTCTCTCTCTCTCTCTCTCTCTCTCTCTCTCTCTCTCTCTTTCTCTCTCTCTCTCTCTATCTCTCTCTCTCTCTCTCTCTCTCTCTCTCTCTCTCTCTCTCTCTCTCTCTCTCTCTCCCCCCCCCTTGCAGTCGGGCTCCATGCAAATTACACAAACGCCCCACAAATGCAAATCCCGGCCTACTCCTGTACCTCTAACCAGAGCAGCGACTGGGTTTCAGTAGAGCACCATCCTCTGTCTGCCCACCATCCTACCACTACAATAGAAATGTGCAGTTACATCAAATTGTATAACACCCAAATTCTGTTGACCCTATAACACATGTTGTGTCTCTTATCTTTCATTTAAAACTATTTGATTTGATTTATTTCCCTAATTGTGAAAATCTTACAAGGTCAAATCAGCCGTAACTCCAGAAATGCATGAGAAACCAAATCTAAATGAATGCTCAGCTTAAATGTTATCCTCCTCTCTGTACATAGTCAGTGGGTCTTCTGCAGGGCAGCACAGAGCCCGTGGTGGGTCTTTTGCAGGGCAGCACAGAGCCCGTGGTGGGTCTTTTGCAGGGCAGCACAGAGCCCGTGGTGGGTCTTCTGCAGGGCAGCACAGAGCCCGTGGTGGGTCTTCTGCAGGGCAGCACAGAGCCCATGGTGGGTCTTCTGCAGGGCAGCACAGAGCCCGTGGTGGGTCTTCTGCAGGGCAGCACAGAGCCCGTGGTGGGTCTTCTGCAGGGCAGCACAGAGCCCCTGCTGGGTCTTCTGCAGGGTAGCACAGAGCCCGTGGTGGGTCTTCTGGAGGGCAGCACAGAGCCCGTGGTGGGTCTTCTGGAGGGCAGCACAGAGCCCGTGATGGGTCTTCTGGAGGGCAGCACAGAGCCCGTGGTGGGTCTTCTGGAGGGCAGCACAGAGCCCGTGGTGGGTCTTCTGGAGGGCAGCACAGAGCCCGTGGTGGTGTTACTTTTGTCACGTTGGGCTAATTTCCCGCAGAGCAGCGGGGCGTCCGCCTGGCGTTTGAAGGATACCTGGAAGAACTCCTGAATAAAGCATCAGAGACGTCACACGTGGTGCGTTTCCAAAGGAGTCCAAGGCAGCGTTATGCAATGTGTTTCAAAGGATAGCCTACTTAGCGGTTTACCACTGCTGTTATTTTATCTAAATATTTATGGTGTCACCACCGCTCAAATTAATATAACATAACAGCCATTTGGCCCGAGTGGGATGAAATAATCCTTACTGTGGCAATTTTTGTGCAATGAGCAACTTACCCATTGAGCTACACAGGACTGAGTAAAATATGGACTATAAATACACAGAGTATGTAGGAAGGAATGGCTGCTTTTACTAGTAAGGTAGACCTCCAGGGTCCCAAACACCCAGCCTGCTCACTGTGTTTCAAACAGTGCACAAATAAAGGTTGACCATCATCCCTTTCCATAAAAACTTGGCAGAGACATCCACACAATCTATCATACGTGGTACCTAGTTGTACCCAGTGTGACTCGCGGGTGGGGAGGGTTCCGCTAGTGAGATAACCTGAGTTAGCAGGCTTGGTCCAGCTGTAAAAATGCTTCTTCATTGTAATTTACTCATAAAAAATAACACTAAAAACATGATTTGAATTAATTACATTTCATTATTAAACTTAATTATAAATGTATGATTGAAACTGATGACCTAGTGTATATGGACTTTGAATAATACTGCTAATTGAATTAGTATTTTAAGTAAAAATATAATAGAATAAATAGATTGTGTGTAAAACTGCAGCAGTTGTGCTGGTGGTGTGCTGTTCAGATAACTAATGGTACTGTCCATAGTGCTGAAATCAGATCATAACTAGTGGTACTGTCCATAGTGCTGAAATCAGATCATAGCAAATGGTACTGTCCATAGTGCTGAAATCAGATCATAACTAATGGTACTGTCCATAGTGCTGAAATCAGATCATAACTAGTGGTACTGTCCATAGTGCTGAAATCAGATCATAACTAGTGGTAATGTCCATAGTGCTGAAATCAGATCATAGCAAATGGTGCTGTCCATAGTTCTGACATCAGCTAATAGTTAGTGGTGCTGTCCATAGTGCTGAAATCAGATACTAGTTAGTGGTGAAGTATATAGTTCTGACATCAGCTAATAGTTAGTGGTGCTGTCCATAGTGCTGAAATCAGATACTAGTTAGTGGTGAAGTATATAGTTCTGACATCAGCTAATAGTTAGTGGTGCTGTCCATAGTGCTGAAATCAGATACTAGTTAGTGGTGAAGTATAGTTCTGACATTAGCTAATAGTTAGTGGTGCTGTCCATAGTGCTGGAATCAGATAATAGGTAGTGGCATGTTTTCCATCTCTTGATCATTCTCATCTGATACACCTGATCATCTTTCATTCATATTTTCATAATTTATCTCATTTACACAAGCCATGTGTGGAATTAGTTTGTCTCTTTATTTTCACCCTACCTTCCTTCCTTTGTTCTGTCTGCCTCTGTCTGTTCTCTGGTGTTTGCATGCATGTGTGTAATGTGCACATCTGTGATTTAATTTGTGTGTGCATGTAATCGTGTTTAATGTGTGCGTGTGTGTATGTACATGTTTTAATGTGTGTATTTTACAATATGAGTGTATATTTTGTGCGTGCGTGTGTTTTAATTTGCATGTGTTACATTGTGTGTGTGTGTGTGTGTGTACATGTGTGTGTGTGTGTGTGTGTGTGCTTGCTTGCATGTGTGTGTGTGTGTGTGTCTGCGTGTGTGTGTGTGTGTGCTTGTTTGCATGTGTGTCTGCGTGTGTGTGTGTGCTTGTTTGCATGTGTGTGTGTGTGTGTGTGTGTGTGTGTGTGTGTGTGTGTGTGTGTGTGTGTGTGTGTGTGTGTGTGTGTGTGTGTGTGTGTGTGTGTGTGTGTGTGTGTGTGTGTGTGTGTGTGTGTGAGCGATAGATCTTACTGATCTCTGTTTGATTGTTTTGTTTTGTTTGTTTTAACACTGGCTTTGGAAATGTAAACGTATGTTTCCCATGTCAATAAAGCCCCTTTGAATTTTATTTAATTGAGATAGAAACAGAAAAAGAGTGAATGATTGCGAGTATGTATGTGAGAAAGAGAGAGATGCTCAGTTGAATGCACCACGAATGCATCTCTCTCTATCTCTCTGTCTAACCGTCATAAGACCCCCCCCCCCCCCCCCCCCCTGCAAAGAAAAACCTCCCACACTACCGCCCTACTTTCCTGTTGTTCTAGTCTCTGCCAGGTCAGTATTGAGATGTGTGGATACAGAAGGGAGGGGACTTTTTGCCAGTTGGTGTCATGCTCCCCCAACCAAGAGGAGATGCTGTTACAGAAGGTGTCAGTCAAGGCTCCAATGTTTTCCACCTGCTGGTAAAAAGACGGACCCCACTCCGTGCAGCAGGGCGTGATGTGCTCACTGCTCAGCAGCACCTCCACCCGTTCTAGTAAGAGTCTAGCAGGCAGTTCAAGCCGCAGCTTCTCAACAAGGCATCTTCCAGAGATACACTTGAGTGTCTATTCACGCACAATGGACTAAATGGAGTGAGGATGGCTGATGTGAGATAGTTCTCCAACCCTGAGAGGAGAATATGGATAATTTAAAGGTCCGTCCCTTATCAGCAGTCAGAGGGTGGATAGTGTGTTAACCAGCGTTTTGTGGACAAGATGTTTCTATTACTATAATTCCTACAGCTAGGGATGTCCGATTTTATCGGCCTACCGATATTATCGGCCGATATTGGCATTAAAATGTAATATCTGAAATTATCGGTATCGGTTTAAAAAAAACATTTATTTAACCTTTATTTACCCAGGCAAGTAAGAACAAAATCTTATTTTATTTATTGTCAAAAGTATGCATAATGGTGTGTTAATTCCACGACAAGAGATATGTAATGTTAATTACCTGAAATTATTCCGTTTTTTTGGAGAGAGAAACCCTGCATATCCCGGTATTGGTTGATATCGGTATTGGAAATTAAGAGTTGGACAATATCGGTATATCGGATATCTGTAAAAAAGCCAATATCGAACATCCCTACCTACAGCTTAGGTTAAAAATAAAAAATAATTTCCAGGGCTTTTTTTGCCCCCCTTAATTGATTTTCACAGGCTTTTTTTGTATTTCGGGGGCACCGAATTTTTATGATGAAAATTAACATAAATATAATAAAACATTGGGGTGCCCCAGTGGCGAACCACATAACGCGCTGAGTCGCGGCACGGCTGACCCGGGTTCGATTCCCGGACCCGTCATTATTTGCAGAATGTCTTCCCCCCACTCTGTCTCCCGTTCATCCTCTCTCTCTCTACTGGACTGCCCAGTAGTAAAAAGCGATAAACGCTAAAAAATGTATCTTTAAAAAAGATTATAAAACATTGTAGACACTTTTTTTTACAGTCTTCGTCCCTATGTTTGATAATGTAATTTTAATGTCTCCATATATAGGGCTCTACGCTAACCTTTTTCCCAAGGAGAACATGTGCTCCTAAATAAAATGTAAATAAATAAAATGTAAATAAAAAATCACCTCACCTCACCTCACCTCACCACACCTCACCTCACCTCACCACACCTCACCTCACCTTACCTCACCTCACCACACCACACATCACCACACCACCTCACCTCACCACACCTCACCACACATCACCACACCACCTCACCTCACCACACCACACCTCACCTCACCTCACCACACCTCACATCACCACACCACCTCACCACACCTCACCTCACATCACCTCACATCACCTAACATCACCTCACTACCTCACCTCACCACCTCACCACACCTCACCACACCACACCTCACCTCACATCACCACACCTCACCTCACATCACCACACCTCACATCACCTCACATCACCTCACCTCACATCACCACACCTCACCTCACCTCACATCACCACACCTCACATCACCTCACCACACCTCACATCACCACACCTCATCTCACCTCACCTCACCACACCTCACCTCACCTCACCACACCTCACCTCACCTCACCTCACCTGACAGAGGTAATGTTATTCCTCACATGATAGATGTAATGTTATTCCTCACATGACAGCGGTAATGTTACTCCTCACATGACAGGTAATGTTATAATGTTATTCCTCACATGACAGGTAATGTTATTCCTCACATGACAGGTAATGTTATTCCTCACATGACAGGTAATGTTATTCCTCACATGACAGGTAATGTTATTCCATGTATATCTTCATGTACATTTCCATTTTACTATAGGTATACCTTCCTGGACATTTACATTATAATTTTATATTTTACTATACATTTGACTGAATATTACTGTATATTTTCTGTCTGTATATTTTAGAATTTAGAATGTATATCTCTGACAGTGTATCTTTATTTTAAATTTATTCCTATTCTTATTTTGGACTTTTGACTAACTGAATGTTCATTGTGAGTGATCTGTGGTGCTGAATTTCCATTGGGATCAATAAAGTACTTGTATTATATTCCTCACAGGGAGCGGTAGTGGTGTTCCTCACAGGGAGCGGTAGTGGTGTTCCTCACACGGAGGCAATAGCATGTTTCAATAAGCCAGGTCCCAGAGTCCCAGGCTGGGACCAAGCTCACTCAAATGTGAAACGCTACAAGCAACCATGGCATAATTTGTGACAGGTTGTTTTGTCAGCAGCCTAAAAATATCACTTAGGGGTCACTTTTCTCTCACTTTCAAAAAGTAAACTCATTCCAACTTTGAAAGTGATATATTACTGTAATATCATGTCAACTCATCATAAAAAATATAGGCCCAATGTACCAACTTCTGACTGAAGCAAGGGTAGTGGAGGCAGATATTCCCCTCTCTACCTATCTACCTCCCTATCTACCTCTCTACCTCTCTACATCCATCTCTACATCCCTCTCTACCTCTCTACCTCCCTCTCTACCTATCTACCTCCCTCTCTACGTCCCTCTCTACGTCCCTCTCTACATCCCTCCAGGGTTCGAAATTAACGGGGGCTTGGGGCAAAATGCCCTAGAAAATTTACCAAATGCCCTCGAAAATCAGTTAAGGGGGGCAAGAAAAGCCCCAGACAGTTTACTAATTATATATATAATTATATACTGTATATGCTCTACAGTGCGAGCATTTCACTCGTATTTGCCCCTAATAATATGTGTGTGCGAATCGGAAAAATCATTTACTCGCAGTGTGCGAGTGAAGATGTTGAGATCAGAGGTTCTGTGTAGGATTGTTAGTAATTGTCTAACTGTACATATGGCTGTTTACACTAGTAACTGTTTACCTGCATATATAACTGTCTCCACCAGTGACTGTTTAGTTGCATATATATCTGTTCCCACTAGAGGGCGCTCTAGGCGGAGCCACCCAGGTACACCACCTTGTGGTGAGTATAAAAGCAAATGTATCCTCCCACTTCGCTCTCTCCCCCTATGTCTCTCAGTGAGAGAAGACCTGTATGTTACTGCTGCTCTTGCCATGTGAATAAAAGAAACCACGCCAGTTCAGGCTCAAGATAGAAACTGTACTGTGAGGTACTGTAGCAAGCTTAGCTGAAGTATAGGCTAGGATAGCGCCAGGAGCAGCACGTGGCTAGACGCTAGGCCAGGGGTGGCCAACCAGTCAGAGACTAAGAGCCACAAAAATTACTGTGGTACCACAAAGAGCCACACCATAGCGTTTCTCAACCTTTTGTTTCAGTCACGGCACCCTTCGTGTGTTTATAGGTCTCACCCTCTGGCCTCTGAAGTTGCTAATGTCTTTTTTATTTGGGCCTCACAAGGTTAAAAGTACCCTGTGAGACCCACGGTTGCAAATTACAAAATCACTTTTAGCCATTTAAAAAAGGAATGTTTATTTAAAAAAAATTAAAGGGGAACTATTTTACTATTTCTTTCACTATTTGGGAACTTTTACAGAATTCCTGTGAGTCTATGGAACACCTAGGTTTTTTTTCAAAAAAAAATGCATTGTTTTGTATTTCTAATCAAGTACTCAAAAACCGCATTTTTCTACCTCAAGATCTTAAGCCGTTTTGAGGGTGGGCTCCAACCACTGTGTGGCCTGGTGCCAACTGCCACATCAACTGCCACATTATTATGCAGCTGAGAAATCTCTGACATCACAGATATGCACATTTTCAGATGACTCAGTTCAGTGAGGGTGAATATTGTGAGAGGAGAATTGGAAGAATGCACCAATATGAGAATTAGAGACATAGATCCTATTAATATAAGTCCACATAGCTAAGAAACAATGGTAAACACTGAAAAAGGCCATTTATAAGATAGTTCCCCTTTAAGCAAATGTATAGTCAATTGGTCCTGTTGTTCAGCCTCACAATGCTATTTGATAGTAAATGTGTTTATATGTCCCACCCTCTGGCCTCTGAAGTTGCTAATGTCTTTTTAATTTGGGCCTCACAGGGTTAACCTCTTAAGCCTGAGATATACAGTAAAAGTGTATATTTTCAGCATTACGTTTGTTTACCAATTATTTTAACTTTAATTAGTGAAATATAAGATTATAGAAATCTCAGGGCATTGAGTCGGAAACCGGCGCATATTGACAGGAGGAAGTGGCACATCCAAAAGTGAGTGTAGTCTTTTGAAGGAAGAGACTCAGGGCTTTCAAATTTCGAAAAACTACCCTACCCAGCTCACACCAGCCCCTGTCAATCATCTGACTTCTGGTTTAACTTTTTTATTTATTTTTTGGGATTATCTCCCACAAACCTGAACATTATTGCCATAAAACAGAACACAGTTAGTTTCTCTACCTTTCTGTGAACGTCTTGCAAAAAACGGTGTTGCAATATGATGAAAAATGGTGGAGAAATTTACATTATAAAAAAGATGGCAGAATTCAGTACTGTATCTACAAAACCTTCTGTTTAATCATCTTCCCTTTATTCATTTGCTTAGATTTTTCAGGTCTGGTCAATTTTAGCATGGTGTTATTCACAGTCAAAGATAAATTTTTTTTAAATAGAATTGATATTCTCCTTTGGTTCATTACAATTTACTCAAGCCTAGTAACAGACACACTATTTCTGACACTGATCCATAGTCCCTAGATTCAGATACCAAGAACATGCAAATGGACCATTTAAAAAAAAAAATTAAATGTTTATTCTACGTCCTTATGGAATGAGTGACATAAAAAAATTAAAAATTTTAATAAAAAATGTATGGATGGAAGAGCCGCACATTGACGGGCAAAGAGCCGCATGCGGCTCGCGAGCCGCGGGTTGGCCACCCCTGCACTAGGCCAACAAGAGCAAAAGCTAAGCATACCATTAACGAAGAGGATGGAAAACAAGAGAAGAGACAAATGGCCGACATTCAATGGAAAAGCAGAGAACTATGAGCTTTGGGAAGAGCGCATGCTGTGCTGCATGCACAGGGCGGGGCTGAAGGAGACGATCCTGGGGGCCCCCACGGGAGAACTGACGGCGGAAGAGCAAGCCCTGGATGACCAGCGGAACGCAAGCACGTACTGTGAGTTAGCGCCGATGCTCGACGACACCAGCCTGGGGCTGATATTCCGCGACACTAAAGACAGAGGCCGAGAAAGCCTGGCGGTATTGAGAGAGCATTACATCGGGCGAGGAAGACCCAGAGTCGTGGCCCTCTACATAGCACTAACGGGCCTGAGGAAGGGGACCACCGAGAACGTGACCGAATACGTCAACAGAGCGGAGCAGTTCACGACGCCATTGAGGGGTGCCGGAGAAGCACCAAGCGATGGGCTAATGATGGCGATGATAATGAGAGGACTACCGGAGCTGTACAAACCGTTCACACTCCTGGTAACACACGGTTCAACGGACATGACGTTGGGACAGTTCAAGGCTAAGTTAAGGAACTTCGAGGCCTCAGAAGACACCCACCCAGCCGCCGCGGAGGAGGGGGAGAGGGTGCTAAAGGTACGCCAAGGGAGAGAACTAGGACCACGACGGAACTGGCGTGTTGGCGATGCGTAGAGATAAAGGCCATCGGAGAAGCGAATGCACAAAGACTGTCTGGTATAGCTTCTGCAAATCCACGGGGCACACAGACAGAGCGTGCATGAAGAAACACAACCAGAGCGCGTGATACGCGCATGGACAAGATGGCGGCTACGGACGAGGCGACAGCCATGAACGAGACGGAGGCCATGGACAAAATGGCGGCTACAGACGAGACGAAGGCCACAGACAAAATGGCGGCTACGGATGAGACGGAGGCCACGGACAAAATGGTGACTACGGACAAGATAACGACTGTGGACAGGGTGACGACAGCGGACACGATGACGGCGACGATCGACGTGAGATGAATCGAGACGACGCCCGGAGAACCGATGGTGGCAATGATCGACGTGAGGCGAGTCGAGACGACGCCCGGAGAATAACGGGAGAAGAAGACTGCGCTTTTGGAGCGCGGACGGCGGCCATCGCCGGACCGGCCCAGCTGCAGCGGGCCCAGAGAAGGGGACTGATCGTGGACACGGGTGCGTCGTCCCATGTCATCAACGACAGGAGTCGGTTCAAGAACTTTGATGACACTTTCCACCCGGAGAGGCACTGCATGGAGCTGGCGGACGGTAGACGCATCTACGGATTGGCACAAGAGAGGGGAGACGCACAGGTATGCCTCACGGACAGCAAGGGGCGCCGGTGTACGGTGACGCTAAAGAACGCTCTATACGTACCATCGTTCCCACAAGGACTATTCTCTGTAATAGCTGCTACTGCAAGCGGCGCCAAGGTATTCTTCGATAAAGGTAAAAAAATAATTGTAGAACCTGACGGTACCCGGTTTGACATAAAGATGTACCAGAGAATATTTTATCTGAAAACGGAGTGTAATGACAACAACCAGTGTAATGATAATGATGATGTGTGTAGCGGGACGGCCAGTCACGATATTCAGACATGGAACGAGATTATGGGTCATTGTAATTACGAGGATTTACTGAAACTGCAAGTAGTGTCAGAGGGCATGCACATTGAAGGGGAGAAGCGTAGACCTGACAAACATTTTGCAATGTGCAAAACGGGGAAGTTTACCCAACCGAGATACAGAAATCCCACATACAAAGTAAGGGTACCACTTGCACTAGTTGACATGGACCTAGCAGGCCCAGTAAGCAACGAGTCCATAGGAGGTTTTAGATATGTACAGTCTTTTACATACGTGTGTACAGGGGCAGTGTTTGTTTACTTTATCAAAGCAAAAAGTGACACACTCCAGGCCACAGAGAAATTCCTGGCAGACGTAGCCCCTTATGGTACAGTAAGATGTTTGAGGTCCGACCACGAAACCGAGTTCACAATCACTGTTGAGAAGGTATAAGATAAGACACGAGACGTCACGTCCATATCCCACACACCAGAGCGGGGTGGCAGAGAGGGAATGGCACACCCTTTTCGAAATGGCTAGGTGTAAGCTAGCAGATAGTAACTTACCAAAGAGCCTGTGGCATTATGCGGTGCAAGAAGCCAGTTACACCAGAAACAGGTGCTTTAAAGGGGAACTATCTTATAAATGGCCTTTTTGAGTGTTTAGCATTGTTTCCTAGCTATGTGAACTTATATTAATATGATCTATGTCTCTAATTCTCATATTGGCGCATTCTTCCAATTCTCCTCTCACAATATTCACCCTCACTGAACTGAGTCATCTGAAAATGTGATGATTTGTGATGTCAGAGAGACACCGCTGCATGATAATGGCGAGGTACAAGATGAGCTGCACACAGTGGTTGGAGCCCAGGCTCAAAACGGCTCGAGATCTTGAGGTAGAAAAATGCTGTTTTTGAGGACTTGATTAGAAATATAAAACAATGAATAAAAAAAAAAATATATTACAGAGGTGTTCCATAGACTCACAGGAATTGTGTAAAAGTGCCCAAATAGTGAAATAAATAGTAAAATAGTTCCCCTTTAATAGGCACTCGGGCACCACCCCGTATACAGCGCTGACAGGAAAGAAGTGTAATCTAGCCAGAATGCACCGATTTGGATCAGTGTGTTATGCATACCTGCAGGACAGGGGAAAACCCAAGTCCAAGGATGTAAAAGGATTTTTCGTAGGACACGACAGAGGAAGCCCTGCTTTCCTAGTTTATCACCCCGGTAACGGGAGAGTGCAGAAACACATGCTAGTCAAGTTTGTCACGAAGACAACCTGTGAGAGCGAGACACAGACAGAGGAGCCAGAGCTGGACTCCAGAGCAAGGTGTGTAGAAACAGAAACACATCACCCCAGTGTACTTAGTACAGTTGTGCAGACAGACAGTCAGCAACCCCCAGAGGGCGATGACGAGGAGCACCTGAGGGTGACGTCAAGTGCCCCAAGCAGTGGGAGGTAACCCCCAAGGGAACACAAACCCCCAGAATATCTGCCAGACTATGCCAGGAAAGGGAGTGACGAGGAGGACAATACACCTACCCCTGTTGAGTACTACTACAGGGTAGTCAGTGGGGTAAACCCGACCTTTAAGGAGGCCACATTGTCCCCCAAATAAGGCAGACATACAGTGGGAGGGAAATGGGTGTATTCAACCAAGTTACCAGAGGGCAGACAGTGGGAGGGAAATGGTTGTATTCAATCCAGGAGGGTATTGAAGACCACGGTAAATACAAAGTATGGTTCGTAGAAAATTGATTAAATGCTGAAGGAATAGAATCCAGGGCCCTCATGCATCAACGTGTTCTACGCACAGATCTGTGCTTACCCTGTGCGTACGATCATTTCTAAGCAAAGAGTGGGATTCATCAACTTCAACTTGAACTTGACTTCGTGCTTACATCTACGCACAGGTCAGACCTGGCGTACCTAGCTCCCAGTGGTAGAATATATTATTACAACAAGGAAATGAGCTTCTGTGCATAATAACACCGGCATGTTCTGTACGAACCGTAGTTCATTATAGTTCATTGTAGAATAGCAACAGTAGTGTAATTATGGTCAAAACCCTATAAATAGCATTTGGAATAATAGATCTTTCTCTCAGAATGAATGCAGCATGGTTTATATAGCGTTATCGGAATATACGGGGTGTAGGCTACTGACTGACTGCGCTCCGCGTAGCTTGATTGATTGATTGATTGAAAAGTTTATTAACAGATTGCAGAATGGGTACAGTACAGTACAGCTCAGTACATACAATTGTTAATTGGGGATGCAGACCAACTTTCGTCTTGTTTACATCAGGGTCCCCCATTTTCAATTCATCATAAATCATAAAGCTCAACTCGTTATTATTCTGCGCAGACCGCAGAAACACGGGAACGTTTTGATTATATTTAAAAGGCTTTACGTTAAACGAAACAAGTGGAACTTCGAAGCTGTAAGCAGAATACAAGTCATATGAATATAGTGTTCTTCCCCCTTTTTACTGTATAAGAAAGAATAGAAAACGCATTGCAATGACACTATAGTGGACAGACTATGTATATGATGGGATTCAAGTTCATGTATTGAAAGGCAGGCTATCATACATGCAGTGAGATTCATTGTTCTTGTATATGCTCTCGTATTATATTGTTTATATAGGCTACCCAATACTGACATCAAAATAGATTGTAGTATGCCTCTAGAAATCATATGCAACAGGTAGAAAATTTACGGGAGATCCATCGCGATTTGGAATAAAATTGAGGAGAACTTTAATCCCTGGGGTATTAATCAAACAACACGGGAAAAGGCAGTCATATTCCAGCACGGTCTTTATTAGCCAACAACAAAATAGATGCATCTAAAAATCATATAGCCAATCGAACACAACTAATAAAGGCATTCATATTCCAGCACGGTTATAATGACACACAACCAACGCCAAACAGTGGTCAACGAACGGTCTTTATTAGTATTTTGAGCTGTCCAGGCAGAATTGCAGCAATGGTCTTAGGGAGCCGTTGATATCTGACATCACCGTTTACGAGTCCGCCTTTTATTTATCCCACAATACGCGATAGTGTCTTCTTGGTTCGACAGCAGTGAATTCTCCGTGGAGTTTCTCAGGGTTCCGCTCGGGTCCGTCCATTATTTCACATCCCATGGGGGGTGTTTCCTCATTTTCATGACCATATATGGATAATCATGCACGAGCATTGACGGTAGAACAAAGTGGTATTCATCAACACGGAGGACCATAGAGCCTGCGTACGCACGTGTGATGAATGCCGACTTCCCTGTGCGTACGCTAGTTCTACATTCCGTGCTTACGTGTGGAAGTAGGTCAAGTTCTACGTCCACATTGATGCATGAGGGCCCAGGTCCCTCATTTATCAACGTGGCGTACGCACAGATATGTGTGGGATTTATCAATTTGAACTTGTGCTTGACTTTGTGCGTATATTTAAGCACAGGTCGGACCATGCGTAACTGGCGCCGGTGGTAGAATATTTTTACAACGCGGAAATAAGCACTGACTGCGCTCCGCGTAACTCAACTCGTTATTATTTTGCGCATATATTGCAGAAATATGGGAATGTTTTGATTATATTTAAAAGGCTTTGCCATTGTTAAACGTAATAAGTGGAACCCCGAAGCTGTAAGCAGAATACAAGTCATATGAACACCCACAATATAGTGTTCTTCCCCCTTCCTATAAGAAAGAATAAAAAACGCATTGCAACGAGAACAGACTGAGGTTATTTGTTGAGTTTATGTGTATACAAAACCCTTGCAATAAATGTGTCTTAAATGAATGAAAATCATACATGCTCTGGACACAGAGCATATATCGTGTGGGTGATATCATGACTTGTATTCTGCTTACAGAATTTCACCTATTTAGTTTCACAATGTCAAAGCCTAAATCAAAACGTTCCTGTATTTCTGCAATCTATGCGCAAAATAATAACGAGTTGATTTCTAACAAAGAACGTATTACATGCTGGTAGGCTGATAGAGTAAACTATGATATGAATATGAATATAAAGGTATACTGGTCCGTCCGCGAGGATATCGAGCCATTAAATGCCATTTGAGAATATAGGCTATTAATGCAATGAAAACATATTATTTAATGTTTTCATAAGCGTAAAGATACAACAGCTAGATTAATGATCAAGTTAGTTTACTGTGCAGGGTTCGCAGGGCTGTGCATTGTGCTATTATATATGCGCAAGTTACTGTTGCATAATGTAGGCTATGGCTGCTATTATATGTAATTCATATAGCCTACCTAATAGTATATGATTTTTAGAGGCATCTATTTTGTTGTCGGTATTAGGCTAATACCGACAACAAAATAGATGCCTTTAAAAATCATATTATAGCCAATCAAACACAACTAATAAAGGCATTCATATTATAGCAAGGTTATAATGACACACCACCAACGCCAAACAGTGGTCAACGAACGGTCTTTATTAGTATTTTGAGCTGTCCAGGCAGAATTGCAGCAATGGTCTTAGGGATCCGTTGATATCTGACATCACCGTGTACAAGTCAGCCTTTTATTTATCCCATAACACGCGTTGTGTCTTCTTTGTTCGGCAGCGCCTCAGTGAACAATCTCCCGTGAAGTTTCTCAGAGTTCCGCTCGGGTCAGTCCATTATTTCACATCCCATGGGGGGTGTTTCATCACTTTCATGACCATATATGGATAATCATGCACGAGCATTGACGGTAGAACAAAGAGGTATTTATCAACACGGAGGAGCGTAGGACCTGTGTACGCACGGTTGATAAATCCCAATATTTCTGTGCGTGCACACATTCTAAATTCTGTGCTTACGTATGAAAATAGAACACTTTCTAAGAAGTGTTAATAAATGACGGCCCAGGTTTGAGAGTCTGACTAGAGACCATGTTAAAATACTGAAATGGATCTTATGTTTAACCCCATGTTTAAGTACAGAGGTGGGTGGTTTACAATGTTTAAGTACAGATGTGATTCAATGTTTAAATACAAAAGAGGATCTATGTTTAAAATACAGAAGTGGATGATTTGATCATCGCTCCAGACCACAAAAGAAAGACCTAGGCAGGTTACTGTAAATTGTACCTAAATTGTACCTCATCCCATTTCTGCTTTGCACTATATAGTATTGTACATTAGTACACTGCATAGTATTGTATATTATATGGTAACTCAGTTACGTCTATTCTGCATCGAACATTGTACATATGTCTATACTGAACACTGTGACCTCATTTTCTACTTCTAATTTACATGCTATACTATGTTATTTGATACTATCTTGTCTAGCACAGTCTCTGGAGCGTAACAGTAAGAAGCATTTTGTATGAAAGTATTCTGTACTTCTGTATGACAACTATTAAAGAAACTAGAAACTAGAACACTGAAGATTAAGTCACGTGGGATTGTACTGGGTTCAACTAAACTTGTGTGTTGGTAACACTGAAGATTAAGTCACGTGTGTTTATACTGGACTCAGCTAAGGAGGACTGGACTGCCTCGGTATTCCGTTGGCTTGTTTATTGACCACTCTCTCTCTCTCCGTTCCTCCCCGAGTTGGATCCTGGAGTAGCTGCAGAGCCACAGAGGCAGTGGCGCTTCGCCGCTTCTCCATCTCAATACCGGGACGATCTGCAGAGCCGCAGACAACTCTGCCAAGAACATTCTCCCCTTTGTTTGTTCTTATTGTTATTTCGCTCATTCCTGTTTCAGAAATAAATACGCCCTAGTCTTTGGCTAACTCTGAACTACCTGTCTGTACCGTGCTGTTGGGGTCGGTTTCAAACCATAACAAGGAAGCTCTATCAATATTACGATAGTGACAACACTACAACATACAAAAGCAGCTTGACAACCGATATCCTTTGCGTCTAGTAGGCATGGGCCAATTTGTGATTTTGGTGGTATGTGCTATTTGCACAGATGTTTATCCCTTAGTATGCACATGCACAGTATAATATGCATAATGCATGTAATAAATAGTTTGTTAATAAACTCTGTTACTTGAACAATTTTCACTGTGCTCCTAAATGTATTTGTGTGCTCCTACATTTTTATTTGGATTTTATTTATTTAAATTTAATTTTGGAGCACATGTGGTCCTTGGGAAAAAGGTTAGCGTAGAGCCCTATATATGGAGACATTAACATTACGTTATCAAACATAGGGACGAAGACTGTAAAAGAATTTGTCGACAATGTTTTATAATCTTTATGTTAATTTGCATCATAACAATTATGGGCCCACGAAATACAAAAAAAAGCCCCCGAAAATCAATTAAGGGGGGCAAAAACAGCCCTGGAAATTGTTTTTAAATTTCTAACCCTGCATCCCTCCCTACCTTCCTCTCTACCTCCCTCTCTACATCTCTACCTCTCTACATCCATCTCTACATCCCTCTCTACCTCTCTACCTCCCTCTCTACCTATCTACCTCCCTCTCTACATCTCTACCTCTCTACATCCATCTCTACATCCCTCCCTACCTCCCTCTATACTGTACCTCTCTACCTCCATCTGTACCTCTCTCTGTACTTCCCTCCCTACCTCCCTATCTACCTCCCTCCCTACCTCCATCTCTACCTCCATCTCTACCTCTCGCTCTACCTCCCTCTCTACCTCCATCTCTACCTCTCTCTCTACCTCTCTCTCTACCTCCCTCTCTACCTCCCTTCCTACCTGACTCTCTTTGTCCATCTCTACCTCTGGTGAAGATAAGATGGATGTTGCAGGCCCCCCTCCCCCCACCCCCAATCCCAACCCAAACCCCCCCCCCCCCTCCAGCATGCACGACTGGCGATGTGCACGAGCAGGAGAGGAGTAACCCAAGGCTGTTTCATCACCACCTCCTAAGCCAAGAATCCCTCCCCTCATTTGACGGCAACTGTAGTCAAAACAACCTTACCCACCGGCAATAATTGATGGCAAATGTAATCAGTCAAAACCAGAATCTCTTACCGCCCTCCCTCCCTCCCCTCAACCCCTCCCCCGGGGTGCTTTAGAGACTCATAGACTCAAGGCTAGAACAATCATGTATCAACAAATGTGCATGTTTGTACATAATTTAGGGTTGTGCCATTATTACTATGCAAAGGTGATAATTGTGAATGATTTACTGTAATGAGTTGTATGTGTTGTTTCTCAAGCATCATTGACATCCAAGGACAATGATGTAAATAAGTCATTACGCCTTTTTCGTTCCTATCCTTGACAAAAGCATGTATGTGAGTAATGATCTGTATATGTTTTGTTGTCTAAAATAAATACCATACCATACCATACCTCTATCTCTACCTCCCTCCCTACCTCCATCTCTACCTGTATATCTCTCTACCTCCCTCCCTACCTACCTCCCTCTCTACCTCCATCTCTACGTCCATATATTCGCCCCTCTCTACCTCCATCTCTCCATCCCTCTCTAGCTCCATCTATACATCCATCTCTACCTCCCTCTGTACCTCCCTATCTACCTCCGTCCCTACCTCCCTCCATATGTCCCTATCTACCTTCATACCTCCCTCTTTACCCACCTCCCTCTCTACCTAATTACATCTATACCTCCCTCTCTACCTCCCTCTCTACCTCCCACCCTAATTCCCTCTATACCTCCCTCTCTACCTCCCACCCTACTTCCCTATCTACCTCCCTATCTACATCCCTCCCTACTTCCCTCTCTACCTCCCTCTCTACCTCTCTCCCTACTTCCCTCTCTACCTCCATATCTACATCCCTCTATCCCTCCCTCTATCTCTACCTCCCTCCCTACTTCCATCTCTACCACCCGTTCTACCTCTCTCTCTACATCCCTCTCTACCTCCCCCTCTCCCTCCCTCCATCTCTGTTTTTCATCCCTCGTTCCCTCCCTCCCTTCCTCCCTCTCCACCAGTCGTATTGTCTCCCCTCTAGGCCGTCTCTTATCTCTCTCCCTCCATTCCTCCCTCCCTCCATCGCTCCCTCCATTCCTCCCTCCCTCCATTCCTCCCTCCCTCCCTCCCTCCCTCCCTCCCTCCCTCCCTCCCTCCCTCCCTCCCTCCCTCCCTCCCTCCCTCCCTCCCTCCCTCCCTCTCCACCAGTCTTAGTATCTCCCCTTTAGGCCCTCTATTCTCTCTCTTCTCTCCCTCTGTCTCTCTCTGTGGGTCTAAGTGGCCTGGGGGATTAAAAGTGTTTAATTAAGAGGTGATTATGTGTGTATAGCTGACACAGCAGGATCAGGAAGACTCCATCCTGTCACTCTCTCTCATCCTCCTCCATTCTACTCCACGCATCTCTCGCCTCGCTGACCCGGGTGACCCCACTGCAAAACATGTCCATCTTAGAAAGTGACTTTATCTCACATTTACACTAATCAACATTATGTCTAGATGTGTTAAGTCCAATCGGCTTCCTTCAAAATAGAAATGTGACCAATTTTAAATTGACTGAATTTATAATAATGAAAATGTAACAAATTCAGAATAATAGTCAAATATATTAACTGGATGTTAATGAGAGGGAAATATGGTGTTTGGCTTTTACACTCGCCTGGCTCTAAAGCCTTGTTATCTTGAAACAAGCTTGACTCAATTGAAATAGATAAAGTCTAAATATATATGTCCCTTGATAACCTTGATATCTTCTACAGCGCTCCCTTTGTTCCTCCCTCTGTCTCCTTTTCATTTATCGCTCAGTTCACTTCACACCTCCTCTATCCTCCGTTCATCCTTCCGCCTCCTCTGCCCCCCTCCTCTATTTACTCATCCTCCTCCTCCCCCTCCCTCTGTCATCCTGTCTTCCCACATTTCGATTTTTTTCCTGTTGTAGTATAATAAAAATTCGCGTTTTTTTTTCTTCTTAAACTTCCTAACCTCATTAAAATTATGTTAAGAGCAGAGATGCACGATATATCAGTGACCATATATCGGTATTGGACGATGATATTGATCGGTATCAGTCTGATGAGCAAAACTGGGCAGATATATCTGCAAACGTATATCGGCTGGTGATAGTGATTTTTTTATTGATTGCAACGGTCTGATGAGCAAAACTGGGGCAATGATTATTATTTCACTGTCTAGGCGTGGTTGTGTGTTTGTTGTGTGTTTTCTTTCTCTTTTTGGACACACAGAGGTTGTTTGGGTAACATTACGCATTAGACGATCACACAGCACAGTATTGTGGGCTAACATTGTTTCAGTATGTACACACATTGGATTATCATATACATGTGTTTTATTCATACAGATCATATTGACATTGGTAATATTGGTTATTGGCCATACTGTAACAGAAATGTTAATATCAGTTATCGGTTTCGGTCCGTAGTTTGCACTGTCTCTCCATTAAACACTCACTCTGTTACCTCCTATATAAGTCTATAATCAGATATAGATTGATGAGGAAGGATGGAAGGACAGGAGAGTTGGTGAAGCTGTGATGTAGAAGAGCTGTGTGTCTACGGCAACACTGGAAGCAGTGGATGACGTGACGTCTTGTTTTTTTATTCAAGTGGTAGAACTCCTCACCTGTGATTTTTTTTATAATAAAACATGTATTTATGTATCTTTTTCTTGTATATTTTGACATTTTTATTAATGCAATTAATAGTTAATTAATAGTTTAAATCCCCCAGGGTACGCAGGGCTGCCGCTGTGGGCTACGCATGGCAACTTGTGGCCACTCCCTCACTGAGTCACTCCCTCACTGAGTCACCACTCCCTCACTGAGTCACCACTCCCTCACTGAGTCACTCCCTCACTGAGTCACCACTCCCTCACTGAGTCACCACTCCCTCACTGAGTCACTCCCTCACTGAGTCACTCCCTCACTGAGTCACCACTCCCTCACTGAGTCACTCCCTCACTGAGTCACTCCCTCACTGAGTCACCACTCCCTCACTGAGTCACCACTCCCTCACTGAGTCACTCCCTCACTGAGTCACCACTCCCTCACTGAGTCACTCCCTCACTGAGTCACTCCCTCACTGAGTCACCACTCCCTCACTGAGTCACCACTCCCTCACTGAGTCACTCCCTCACTGAGTCACTCCCTCACTGAGTCACGGACTGATCGCACGCAGTCACGATGATCTGGCAGCGATGTTTTGTTGTTTCGTGCTTGTTTTTAATAAAGACAGGCACAACAATCTTCATTCAACATTTCTGCATTTCAAATATTTCTATTTTGTATCATGTCTTGTGTCGTGCTTGTTTTTTTGCCTATATGCTGCTTAGATTACAAAGATGACCTTGACCTTGAGAGAGATAGAGATCATTTGTGTTTTGTATTTACATCTACATTTACATCTGAAGTGCCTTGCTCAAGGGCACTTCAGTGGTTGGTGTTAAGGGTATAGGAGAGAGTTATTCATTCACTTCCCCAGCCCAGATTGTTCCTGCCGGTCCGGGGGATCAAACTGTGAATTTCCTGTCACAAACCCGCTTCTCTAACCTTTAGACCACCGCTGCTACAATATGCAACTGATTTGGTAATATTTTAATTAAAATTTGAGAAAGAGAGGGACAGAGAGAGAGAGAGAGAGAGAGAGAGAGAGAGAGAGAGAGAGAGAGAGAGAGAGAGAGAGAGAGAGAGAGAGAGAGAGAGAGAGACCCAGACACACTCCATAACAAAACCCTCACCTACAGAGAGACCCTTGAGAGATGCCCACTCAGCCAGATGGTTCTGGGACTCTACTCACAAACACAAACAGAGCTATCAGACAGAAACCACACTGGACTAAACCAAATTATAAGAAAACAAAAAGAAAACTGACACATTGGAAAGAATCAACCCAAAACCAGAGCTAATTTAAATGCTATTTGGCCCTAAACAGAGAGTACACAGTGGCAGAATACCTGAGCACTGTGACTGACCCAAAACTAAGAAGATCCTTTTTGGTAGATTTTTTTATTTTTATTTTTTACATTTGTTTGTACTACCGGGCAGTCCGGTAGAGGGAGAGAGAGAGGAAGAACGGAAGACAGAGCAGGGGGGGGAGACGCCGGGTCCGGGAATTGAACCCGGGTCGGCCGCTTCGCGAGGCATCGCGTTACATGGGTCGCTACTTGGGTGCCCACAAAGTAGATCCTTGACTAGGTACAGACTCAGTGAGCACAGCCTATCCATCGAGAAAGGCCGCCATAGGCAGACCTGGCTCCCAAGAGAATACAGACTGTGCACCCACTCTACCAAGACATCAGAGACATATATTTCCCACAAATTGCAAACACCCAAAGAGACTTTGAAAACATGGAAAATAACTCAAAACTCCCATACCTACTGGGTTAAATACAACAATGTGCAAACACAGCAGCAAGATTTGTGAGCTGCTGTGACAAGAAAAGGACATCCAACGGAATACAACCACCATAAAGACTGTCAATCACACAAAGCAATTCCTTATGTACTGTTCTGATTACTTCTGATTTCTCTGTTTGATTGTTTTGTTTGGCTTTGGCAATGTGATGTGGGTGTTTCCCATGTCAATAAAGCCCATTTGAATTGAATTGAATTGAGAGAGAGAGAGAGAGAGAGAAAGAGATAGAGCGATAGAGAGAGAGAGAGAGAGAGAGAGAGAGAGAGAGAGAGAGAGAGATAGAGAGAGAGAGAGAGAGAGATAGAGAGAGAGAGAGAGCGAGAGAGAGAGAGAGAGAGAGAGAGAGAGAGAGAGAGATAGGGACAGATAGAGAGATAAATCACACAATACAACTAGACAGACAGCATGTGATGTACAGATTTTGTACAGATACACCATTACACCTCACACCTCAGTACATTACAGTACAGTGTACACAGAGGAGCGAGAGGGAGAGAGGAATGGATAGAGAGCAAGCGAGAGAGAGGAACGGAGAAAGGGAAAGAGTGAGGAATGGAGAGTGAGGGAGAGATGCATGGAGAGGGAGAGAGATTAATGAAGAGCGAGGGAGAGACGAATATAGAGAGGGAAAGAGAGAGGAATGAGGAGAGCGAGGGAGAGAGGGGAATGAGAGAGGGATAAGGAAAGCGAGGGAGAGACGAATGGAGAGAGGGAAAGAAAGGAATGAGGACAGCGAGGTAGAGACGAATGGAGAGAGGGAAAGAGAGTGGAATGAGGAGAGCGAGGGAGAGACGAATGGAGAGGGAGAGAGAGATGAATGGAGAGAGCGAGGGAGAGTGAGATACAGGCTACAGCACTAATAAGCATAGAATGGGGTGAAAGAGAGGACAGAAAACCTGTTTGTTGCGATGGTGGGAGGATGAAAGCAGGGGATGAACACGTGTGTGTGTGTGTGTGTGTGTGTGTGTGTGTGTGTGTGTGTGTGTGTGTGTGTGTGTGTGTGTGTGTGTGTGTGTGTGTGTGTGTGTGTGTGCATGCACGCATACAAGGGTATGCACATGTAAGCTTTGCAAGAGTTTTATTTATAGATTTGAGTCCAGCATTTTAACACAATGACACAACACATATCCTACTGCAAAGGCTTCTAAATATTGGTACTAATGGTGGCCTTACAGTATATTATGGATCAAATACTGTCTCACTGATAGACCTCAGAAAGTCTCTGTTAATGGCACCTTGGCAGAGCAGACTATTCTAAACACCAGTGCTCCTCAAGGTTGTGTTTTATCAGCAATATAATTTTCGATCTATATTACTATTACTATTATCATTCTATACCAACGAAATCCAACTCTGAGATTCTACATTCCAGTTATACATACAGCCTTGATCAGGCTACTGCGGGAGGGTGACATCAAGAGTGAAGAGTCATATATATATATTATATATATATATTTAGACATATTGGTGAGCTGATCGACTGGCACACTGGTCATAAATACTAGTAAAACCAAAGAGCTGACTATCAGCTGCAACAGTAGCCTGCTTCACCCAAGCACAATAAATGGTCAGTCTGTAGATCTTGTAGAAAACTTTAAATATTTAGGTTATTTCTTGGATAACACTATGAGCTTCATAGCTAACACAGAATACATCTTTAAGAAGATGTTTGTATCTTCTAAGAAAGTTGAATAGTTTTGCTGTACTAGTAGGGATATTCTAGAGCTGGTATACAAAGGTCTTCTTGAACGTGTTATAACGTTTGATATCTCACTTGGTATGGAAACCTTGGGGACAAGAATAAGAACAAATTGGCAAGAATCATTAACATGGCCAGTAAAGTTATAGGGAAACCACAAAAACTGAGTTATATGTACTCTGGAATAGGGACAAGGCTCAGCGAATATTGTCTGATCCTTTGCATCCCCTTCATAGTGAGACAAGCTTCCATCTGGAAGACGCTATAGAAAAACATATTTAAGAAGTTCATCCCACATGACATTGCTCTGATGAATTCTTAGCTTTTCATTGTAACCATGGTACTGGTTAGATACCTCAAGCTCTGTCTGTGGTTGTGTTGTTTTGTTATGGGCCAATGGCAATATCTTTCGTGTGTATGTTTTTTTTTTTTATCCACTTTTTTTCTCCTCTTTTTCTTTGTGCCAATTCTTCCCTCCCCTGTCTTGAACGTTGCTCGCATATGCCCCCCACTGGCCGGTTGTAGGGAGGATAGAAGCCTTGCATCACGTGTCCCCTCTGGTACACGAGGAGGCAGCCTGTCACATCTTTTCACCTGCCAGTGCGGACTCTCATTGGCGAGGTGTAACGTGTGCGAGGCTCACACTACCCCCGCCATTTCCTGTCTCTGCTGTGCAGGCGTCCCCAACCAACCACCCGCTAATTGAATTAGTATGACGGCTGGCCCAAGCCGGAGACAGCGCCGATAGCCGGAGTCGAACCCGTTGTCTCTTGCATCGGTGACGAGTGCAATGTCCGCTGCGCCACCCAGTCGCCCTTTCGTGTGTATGTGTGTGTTTGTGCGCACGCATGCATGTAAGAACATTTTGAAAAACATTTATAATTAAATGACAAGTATTATACACTGATGTTATGGTGCACGTTTAGTGTTAAACTGCCTGTGTTTGTCGTTCAGCATAGATTGTAGATTGTATCTATAGCACATAATGGTATTTATACAATGGCATGCAAATATCTTGATTCTGATTGGCTGAAACAGTCAAGTTAGCCGTTGTTATTTCGTATAACACACTCCACGTGACCCCAGATATCTCCCACAACCGAATGACTTTTTCTGAATGAGTCCGCCATAGATAGACAAATGGAAGTATGAATATATTTTGAACGAATCCTCCAAAAAAGATACAGTCAACTGGAATATGTTAGTTCGTTACACATATGTTGGATTATGTAATTGGTTTGTCATGACCCATTGTGAAACAAAATAAAAATCGCGGACTAAAAAAAATAAAAATAATTGCCATTGATTATTATAATTTTTTTAGACTTGGATCTTGCGTTTCTCAAACTTTGGGTCGCGGACCCGTTTTTATTGGGTCGCCAATTGGCAGAGTAAAATGCATAACAATCAGGCACGTTGGAAGGGGGGGTGTGGCAGCTTCAGTTACTGCACAAAAGTAAAACGGTATTTTTATATACTGTAACATATATATATAATATAAGTTATAAGTTTGTCCTGCTCAAAGCACTTGACTTCACCATTACACTGACACACTTAATTAATTAAGTTAATTCTTGTTAGATTGCCCAACTGTATTATTTTCCTCGCTGTGTGAAAAACTACAGAACTTTGCCTCTGAGGGGAGTGGCCACTGGCTGAGTGCTCTCTGTCTGAGGGGAGTGGCCACTGGCTGAGTGCTCTCTGTCTGAGGGGAGTGGCCACTGGCTGAGTGCTCTCTGTCTGAGGGGAGTGGCCACTGGCTGAGTGCTCTCTGTCTGAGGGGAGTGGCCACTGGCTGAGTGCTCTCTGTCTGAGGGGAGTGGCCACTGGCTGAGTGCTCTCTGTCTGAGGGGAGTGGCCACTGGCTGAGTGCTCTCTGTCTCGGGTGCCGGAGAGGAGAAGCACAGACAACATGAGAGAGGAGAGATGAGACGCACCTAAATCCATTGCGGGGTGAAAAACATTGATATCTTTGGAACCGTGTGTGTTAAATTGTATCTGAATCGGGATATGATCTTCTCTCGTCACAATTGAAATTGTATTTCTCCGTCGCGCAAAAGCTGGCTGGCAGTCTCATTGAATAATATACACGCTCCGAAAGTCTGTAAACTTGTGCATAACGGAGTGTGGCTCTATAGCAGAGGTCCCCAACCATCGGGTCGCGGACCGATGTAATATTAGTTTGTTACACATATGTTGGATTATGTAATTGGTTTGTCATGACCCATTGTCAAAACAATAATAAATCGCGGGATTTATATGAAGTTTGTTGTTAGATGGCATGCTTTGTAGCAGCTCCCTCTGCACCTCCCTCTGCTTCAAAAGGACTGTCACACGAAGCGATTTCACTGGATGTCCCGGACACAATGTAAGTATGGATATATTCGTAACGAATAATTAAAAAAAGATACAGTCAATTGGAATATGTTAGTTGTTTACACATATGTTGGATTATGTAATTGGTTTGTCATGACCCATTGTCAAAACAATAATAAATCGCGGGATTTATATGAAGTTCATTGTTAGATGGCATGCTTTGTAGCACCTCCCTCTGCTTCTAGACACGGAGGCAAAAAAAAGTTTTGACCTACTTTTTCTGTGGATGGTTTTGTGAATAAATCTCTATTATGCTTCAATTACTGTGTGTTTATTGTATAGCAATAAGGTTGGGTGAATTCGGCCATTGTATAAAAGCATTACATCACTTGAAGTTGTGTGTTATATGAATTAGATCACGCCTAGGGGGGTCTAAGGACCCTCGGCTGCGCCTCGGGCCTAACAATCACCCCTAGGTGTGATCTAATTTGTATAACACACTCCGTTGCGTGATGTAATGCTTAATTACATTATATGGCATCATTTAGCAGACACTCTCACTTAAGTGTCTCAATTAAGTCATTAACTGTAAATTACCCCCCCCCCCCCATACTATGGCCATACTGATACAAGGATTTGAGGATTTGAAACGTCTTTCTCAGGTCTGCATCCCCTTAACAATTGTGTGTATTGAGCCGTACTGTATTGTACCCATTCTGCAATCTGTTAAATAAAGTTTTCATTCATTCAGCTAGCTTAGCTTGACAACGGTACCTTGGCTAAAGTTGGTGCTATTCATAATCCAGCAATAATGGCTGCAGACCTGCAAGTAAAGTACAGCAAGTTCCAAGTGCCAAAGGATAAGAGTCTGAGGCGGAGTCTCAAAGAGAATGTTGAATATTTATTTTGCATCGAAAATCACAACATTCGAACGTTACTACTAGCCAGAGTCTCTGCGACTGCTACAGACTGGGTAGCGAGTGCAACACTGTCTAATGTCCGTGCGGATCATTGGAGTAGGGTATATCTGCAATGCCGCAGCCCCATAAAACGTCCAACTCTCGCGCAACGACTCGGCAAACAGTTGCGCGCATGCCGCATTAACACTACACTTTGATGTCAATTAGGGGGCCGCAAAATATCATCCCGCGGGCCGCAAATGGCCCGCGGGCCGTGAGTTTGAGACCCCTGCTCTAGACCATGTTATTAAAAGTCGTCTCTCTCTAGACCATGTTATTAAAAGTCTTCTCTCTAGACCATGTTATTAAAAGTCTTCTCTAGACCATGTTATTAAAAGTCTTCTCTCTAGACCATGTTATTAAAAGTCTTCTCTAGACCATGTTATTAAAAGTATTCTCTCTAGACCATGTTATTAAAAGTCTTCTCTCTAGACCATGTTATTAAAAGTATTCTCTCTAGACCATGTTATTAAAAGTCTTCTCTCTAGACCATGTTATTAAAAGTATTATCTCTTGACCATGCTATTAAAAGTCTTCTCTCTAGACCATGTTATTAAAAGTCTTCTCTCTCTAGACCATGTTATTAAAAGTCTTCTCTCTAGAGACAATGTTATTACAGTTACAGCCATTAGGAATGGTTACCATTCGACCACGGTGCCGACGGGTTTTTGAGGTTGAGTGCTGTTCTGTTATGTGCCACCAGGAGGCGCAAAGTATAGGAATGTTCTGAAAGCCTGCTTTGTGTGCAACTCGTGAAACATTAATAAACAGATCGATTTGTTTGTGTTATTATGAGTTGCTTTGGAATGCATTTTTTTTATTGAAATGGGACGGTACAGATACTGTAGTTTTAAGTGATGAGTAACAATCACTGTGAATTTACTGAAATGTATGTATCCCAAATAAACGCTCTGAAGCTAGTCTGTCGGCGTTGCTCTGTTATTGTCCCTCAACCAATACATCGGTTGAATGCCATATTTTGTTGTATTTATTACAGTATTATTATAATTATTTAATTCCGAATATGTCTGTAGAATCAACGTTATTATTTTATAATTTTTATTATTATTAATACATAAATTATTATATTTTGTATGTATTAATTCACTGTAATTTGCAGTGTTTGTGTAGTAATAACACGGGTGCGCACCAGTCAGTCCTATGACTGCCTTTCAGAATTTGTAAATCCAAATCCAAGGTTGGAAAGTCAATAAGCATCATGAATATTCACGCTGGTAACCATCAGCGGGGTGCCATGCACGTAGCACGGTCGAAACAAGCCTACAAGGTGGTGATCCCCCCCACTCCCCTCTGGAATGTTGCATTTAAATGCAAATACAAGCAATTGCGTGATGCCGACAGATGGCTGTACTGTAAATGCGCGTGTGTTCTTAACGCCTCATGTGTACAGTATACAGTAATAACGTTGATTCTACAGACATATTCTGATTTCATTATCTGTTCTTATGCACGCCTGGTGCTACTAAATCCAAATTGAACTCGGGCATTTGAAAGATAATATATGTATATATAAATGTGCAAATTGGCTATAATAAGGTAATTTATAAGCCTCCTATTCTATATTCTATAATAATATTTCAAATTGCATTGGTCCGGATGGGAGAATTCAGTACTGTATCTACAGAACCTTCTGTCTAATCATCTTCCCTTTATTAATTTCCTTAGATCTTTTGTACACATGATCTCAAGAAGGTACTGAACGAGATCAGTGGCAGTTTTTAATGTTTGGTCATTATTAGCATGGTGTTATTCACTGTCAAAGATGCAAAGAAAAATCATAATTCATATTCTCCTTTGTTTCATCACAATTTAAGCATTTAAGTAATAGCCACAATATTTCTGACACTGTGAATACATGAGGTCCATAGATGTCCCTAGATACCAAGAATATGCAAATGCGCTTGTAGAAGTGGAGCAATATTCCATTTACCTAGGTATATATTTTAGGCGGATTTTCAGAAAATATTCCACGGGTGGAACAGGTTAATAAACGGACGGCCACCGGTCCATAACCGCATTCTATAGAAGAATAAGTCTTTATTTGTTGTGTATTGGTTGACCATTCCAGACCCATTCCATCATTGTTATTCAATGAGCACATTCCATGTACAGTATATACGAATGTTTGATAATGAAAAAGAGGCTTGTAGTTGGATACTGGTGCGTGACGCACGTGTGTACTTAACTCATTGATGGCCAAAAATGTAATATCTCGTGTTTCGCCGCCAACGCTTGAGCACCAAAAACGCAATATCTTGTTTTTCGATACTTTGATCTTTTTCCTTTGATCCCCGTTCTATACGGTCAGCCGGATCCCTCTAGGTCTCCCTGGCTCATCTGCCTACGTTGGAATTGCAATGACGATCGAATGTCACCAGGTGGCAGTATCGCCTACCTTCTGAACTGGAATAGCTTGGTGTGGAGCGACAGAGCAATCGGCTAGAGATTTTTTTCCTGAAGCCTATTTCCCGTATACACGAATATAGACATATACACGGGTAATCGCGATGGCGATGCGATCACTGGGAATTAGTCTTTTTGGAATACCTTCTGCCTAAGGTAAGGTATATTCTATGTCTATTTTACCGAACCTGAAACATGTTTTTGTAATGATCACAGTGTCGTGTTTTAACGGACGTAAAACATGCTCGACAAATACGATGGCAGTTTCTAGTTAGAAGCAGTTTCTAGTTATGATTGATGATTTTGTGATTTTGTGAAGACACATGTGTACATGGTATATACCTTTGATTTAGGAGTATTTGGGGTTGCAGGCGATCAACCAGAATGATTTGGGCTTATTGCATTTAACGCGTCATATCTCACGATCTATGTAAAAGACTGGATTATTTTGGAAAGGGGCATTGTTTAGCATGTGGCGTGTAACAAACTACAGTGTGTAGAAATGAACTGATTAGTCAGTAATGGACTATGAGCAATGCCTGTCAAATGAGCCATACTATTGTTTCCATAGCTATAATACAGAACACACGATGGGTCTGCAAACATCACTAAAATGGTCAATAATGCTGGCGCCAGGCGGTACAGATGGGGAAAGTGGGTGGTGCATAAAGAGTTAACACCTCATGTGTACAGTATACAGTAATAACGTTGATTCTACAGACATATTCTGAATTAAATAATTATAATAATACTGTAATAAATACGACAAAATATGGCATTCACCTGATGTATTGGTTGAGGGACAATAACAGAGAGATGCTGACCACACAGACCACAGCCGGCCCGTCAGAATGTTAATTTGGTATACATAAATTGCATCATTCCAAAGCAATTCTCCATTGATTGATTGATTGAACATTTTATTAACAGATTTCAGAATGGGTACAATACAGTACGGCTCAATACACACAATTGTTAAGGGGATGCAGACCAGAGAAAGACTTTCGTCTTGTTTACATCAGGGTCCCCCATTTTCAATTCATCATGCCATTTATGACATACACGACATACAGATATACAGTACTGTTACATCCAGACATTTATGACATACAAGATACAGTATACAAATATACAGTACTGTTTAAGAGACAGACATCATAAAAGAAAATATATACATTTGAGGGGGAAGAAACTGTACATTGGAGAGGGTTTGGTGGGTGGGTGGGGGCTTTTACGGCTGTGGGTAGGGCGTTCCACATTGTTGTGGCATAATTGTGAAACGTGTTTAGTCCCTTGTTTGAGCTGAATCTGGGTTGAACATGATTTGTGGAACTCCCTCTGGTGTTGTGGTCGTGGAATTCAATGACCTTTGGGAAGTATTTCGACATGTACTGTACATGGGTATCTTAGTGGTGTAGTGTATCTTGTAGACCAGGCCCATTGCAAGTTGCTGTGTCGTCTCTAAGCCATTCTAGGTTGTCAAAATGGGCAGGGGTGAGGTGGGTTTTGGGAGTAAGGTCAAGCAGTAGTCTGACCAGTTTGTTTTGTGATGTTTGTAGTCTTGTTTTTAGGGCCTTTGAGGTTATTTGGTACCATGAGGTGCAAGCATAGTTGTCGTACACTTGAATGAGTGCTCTTGTTAGAGTCTTCAGGGTATTCTTGTTTACCAGAGAGGAGATCCGGTACAAGAATATTGTTCGTTGGTTGACTTTTTTGATTACATTGGTTGCCATTTTGTCACAGGAAAGATTGGCCTCTAGGATGGAACTCATTTGCATAAATTAGGAACAGTAACAATCCTAGTATGCTTCCTTGCGGAACACCACAGCTCACTGGGAGGGGGGGATAGTGTACCGTTTACCTCCACCATCTGTTCTCTCCCCTCCAGGTAGGATTGCATCCAGCTCACTGATGAACTGATCAAAACCAATTGCTTTTAGCTTGTCAATCAGAATGGAGTGATTGACAGTGTCGAAAGCCTTTTGGAGGTCCAGCATGACCATGCCACAGTATTTGCCAGCGTCCACCTCTTGTTTGATGCCATCATTGTTATTCATCATTTAAAACTATCTGTGCCATCCCATTTCAATACAAAAATGCAGACGGCCATCTGCGGCCCGACATTAACAGCCGTCTGTTATAATCACATTTAAAATGTTATGAGCAAACAAAATTCGTTAGATTGGACATTTGAAAACGGGATTGTTATTTGAACAGCATCTGCTGTGTACTCAAGCTGAGAACACAATGTTTTTTTTCTCCCCTCCCCTTTACCTAGAGACGAAAGTAACCTGGTGCAACCCGAGCGCATCGTAAGTCTTCTCTAGACCATGTTATTAAGTATTCTCTAGTCTAGACCATTGAATGATTTGACTGGTTTTCACCATATAGTTATAACAGAAAGTATGTAGGTAAACACCTTTTAATTCTGGCAAAGTGGGGTTTAGCCTCTTTGACTAAATCGGTATTAGACAGAGACATTTCACTCTATTCCTGTATGAGAGGGCCTGTGGCTGTGACCACAGTCATAATAACAGATAATTATGATAATTATTTTAAGTGTACCTATAGTGTATATAGGACTGTGAAGCTATGCACCCCCACCCTGTATCCCCCCCCCATGCTGCTTTGACACCCGAATCTCCCCAAGGGGATCAATAAAGGATCATCTTATTTGCCGTAGCAACATCTCTAGGGGAAAGGTGGTCGCCATGGAAACACAGATAACGAGACAGAGTTAGATTCAAGCTTCGAGGCCACATTCCTTAAGAGAAACATCACGAGAGACAGCGAGAGAGAGAGAGA
>NC_140178.1:86667972-86685472 GCF_963971535.1 Notolepis coatsorum | reverse complement strand
GTCTGCATCATTGATTTGGGTATATGTAGATAAATAAATTATATTTTCATCAGTCTACTCTACAGCATTGGTCTTGTGTAGTGTTTGGTGAATTTATTGTATATTTGCACATTCTCTGCGTACTTCACTTACAGTACTCTAATCACTGAGAAGTAGAATTGCTAAATGTGTTTTAGGTTAAGCACAGCAGTGTGTGTAACTGGTTCAAACAGAATTGAGTCATATGAAACGTGTGTTTCATATGTTTTTTATAAATTAGTGTATGGTTTTGACAAGTGTTTAATTTAGCAAAGGATCTGAGGTGTTCTGATAATTGTGTGTGTGGTTGTGCTAATTGTGTGTTTTGAAACATGGGGCCCCGTTTTCAAAATCATGCTTAAGCAATCGAAAAAAAACTATTGTGTGTTTCATTATAATTATGTTTCAGTCTTCTCATAAAAAAAATATTAGATTTTTGGGTCTTTTCCTGCCTTTGGTCCGCTTTGCATTCACATCTCAAATGAACCGTAGCAGGGTTCACTTGCAAGAGTGAATGAGCTTTCACACCACCCCAAACCAACCGGACTATCCGAGGAAATGAACCAGGGTTCGATTAAAGCTTATTATAGTTTATCACAGTATCATGAGCATGTCTTTGTCAGTGGACACTGGACATGGGTATGGATGGCTCCAGGTGCTGCTGCGTTAAAGTGCACATCTTCAAGTCCACAAATCGGTGAATGAAAGAATGATAGGATCAAATGAAAACTACTTACTAAAAATTGATTAAAAGTACTAAAAACCAACAATAAATACCAAACACTAACAAACATTCAGCACAGACAATGGGGATGCTGACATATAAAAAAAAAAAGTAAAAAAAAAAAGAAATGTAAAGTTTTTTTTTTTTTTTTTTTTAAAGGGTCCGGGGCTAGGAGAAAAACATCCGGGGCTAAAGCCCCGGAAGCCCAGGGCTAACGACGCCACTGGTTGGACCCCGCGATAATGTTGCCGTCTCTCCCTGCCAAATTTCTCAGTTCTTCGCTTGATATAATTATCCATATAATATAATTATCCATATAATACAAATATCTAATATAACGGCGCACTGACAGCTATGCGTTCTCGGCTTCCCTCATGTTAAGCGGGGCCGGGGGGGACAAAAAGCCCCAGACAGTTTACTAATGATATATATATATATGGAGACATTATTAATGTCATTAACATTACGTTATCAAACATAGTATAAAAATGTATATTACTATTTATTTAACCGACGAGTGAAAGACGTGATTTATTAAATCTGTTTTGATCAGACGCCGATGTCAACGTCACTCTCCCCACCCTCTCACATTAGCAGCTCATGAGCAGCTCACCAGCATTTGATGGCATTTTGAAGACAGACAAGATGGAGCGTTTTTTATCAAACTATAAAAACACGAAGGAAAAAGAGTCTGAGAAGCAGATTCCCCCGGTCCTCAAATAAAAAAATGTAAAGCGGAGTACGATGGAGTCGTGGGGATTAGACTGGGTAGGGGTTGAGGAGGATGCTACCGGTCAACATATCCTTTATTGCAAAGCTTGTCGTGAGACTCCGGCTGCAAACACGGCTAGTGTTTGAGGAGCTTGTGTGGATCTTTTTGTCCGTGGGACGAAGACTGTAAAAAAAGTGTGGATGTAAGGATGTTAAAACCCTTGTGCACGCCTAGCAATGGTGGAACTCACTGGGCTTGGTCCTTAAATGATACATCATGTTTAAAGCCATATAATTTTACCTGTTTACTATTTTTAAAACATTTTTCTACCCATGATTAACAGTAATAGCATAATCTCAATATATCTCTCAACATATTACTCATATTTATGAATTATAACCACTCAAACCTGTGTTTGTTTGATAGAACGTGTTTTTTCATCAAAAAAACGGATAAATGTTGTTTTTGACCATATTTCCCATATTTTTCTTTGATAAATAACATTTAGAAATATCTCGACGAATTACCTCTGAATACGAATCAAAAAAAATATTAAAGATTCGATGACTAGTTCGGCCAGAAACGGCGTTGAGGCGAAACGTTACTAAGCGCTCAACTGACCTAAATGTGCTGCGGGCGGTTCCAAGTGTTTCTGCGGCAGGAATCTTGGGCTCTGCTTGCTGGTGGGAGGAGAACCAGACCTGCTCCGTGCAGGACACTTCCTCGTTGGCGCGCGCCGGCTATGGGGGGCTTGTGTTTCGGCGTGTGGCGCGCTGTGGACTGCGCGGTCCGGTTCGCCTCTGGTTCTGTCTTGAAAATCCACTCACTCCCCCCCCCCACCACCCCAAAACCTGTGTCCGGAGTTTCAATCACCGGCAGCCCGCCACAGCCTATCTCACCTCCCCTGAATTGTGGCAAAGTTATCTGTGGAGCGATGACGCCACCATGAGTTTTACATCGGTAACAGCACATCCCGGCATAGACAAGGTCCTTAGCTCGTGGAATATGCAAAGGGTGGGGAGATATATCGAGAATTGAACGAATAAGAGCATATTTAAAAATGGTTGAAAATGCCGTTTTAACATTGGAGCGGATGGGAGTAGAAAAAGGGACTAAGGGTGAACAAGGCACTAAATCTGTAACAATTTTTCTAGAGTGTTTCATGTTATAAGCTTTTCACACAATGAACATATATGTAAAATTAAGATATTTACCCAATTTCATGAAATAATAATAAACACAGACACCGCTGTGCTCACACACACACTCAAAATATTTCAAAAAAGTAGAAAAAGGGACCAGGGGTGCACAAGGGTAACCATTTCCCCCCCCCCCCCTTCTCTCTGAGTGCCCGTCTCCTGGCGCTGACTAAGGTGATGGATGCCTCGGGGTCTTGGCCAAGATTGTAGTGACTGCTCTACATGCACCTCCGAGGCCTTGGATCAGTTATTCACCGCCGTCTGTCCGTGGTCCTGTCAACTGATTAACAGTATTAACAGACTGTTAACAGATTAACAGTCAATGCGGTTTCATTGCTGGGTTAAGTACTTCCATTTCTATTCACATAATACGCCTACTTCATATATCTACTCCATTCACATATATGCCTACCACTTGTATCTATTGCTATGTCCGCCTACTACAATCTCATGAGCTGTCTAACGCCTGTCCCGTCTCCCTGTCTCCCTATGACTTGCTGTCCTGGAGTGTTGACCGGAGTGTTGGACGTCCCGTGACGAAGGCCGGGAGGTTGCGACCCCCTCTGCGTGCCCCCCTGTCTCCGGAGGTCTCCTAGTGGTGACCGGAGTGCCGGATGTCCCGCGATGATGTCGGGGAGTTCGTGACCCTCTCTGCGCCGCCCCCTATCTCCCTGTCTCCGGCTGTCCCTGAGCAACGACCGGAGTGTTAAATGTCCCTTGACTAAGACGGGGAGGACGTGACCCTCTTTGCGCCGCCCCTGTGCCTCAAATAGATTGCTATCAGCTCTATCTTTAATCTTTCAAAATGTTCAGTTGCTATCGCTATTAGCTCTATCTTTAATTTTTCAAAATGTACAGTTGCTATTGCATGCACCCATCTGTGTTCCACTACACACATGAGTGCATGCTTACCAACTGTCCGTCTGCAACACTACTATCACCAACATCTATAGAAGGGAGATCCCCCCTTGAATGGCCCTTCTAAGGTTTCTCTCCTCCACACTGCCTGTGGAGCTTTTTTCCCTATTGTTAGGTTTTAGTGAGTTTTTCCTTACCTTCGCGTGGGGTATGTCTGGGAGTGCTTGCATTCTTTCATTTATTTGCATCCATCTAAAAATGTTTGCAACTTATGGTGTTCTTGTTCTGTTCTTGACTTATTGTTATGTTTTCTTCTTGACTTGTTTAAAGAAGATCTGTACGGCCCATGGGGACATTAACGTGTGTTGTCGGGCCCTATAAATAAATTTGATTTGATTTGATTTGATTTTCATCATAAAAATTCAGTGCCCCCGAAATTAAAAAAAAAAGCCCCAGAAAATCAATTAAGGGGGGCAAAAAAAGCCCTTGAAATTTAAAAAAAAAAATCTAACCCTGTTACAGAGATTCTTTTGATTGTAAAACCACAGGAATACTATAGTGGTATAGATAGACCGGTACTACACCTTACATTTCTATGACTTTTTAATGGGTTGGGAAGTTTGGCTCACCAGAATAAACCGGAAGTAACTAGCCTAGGTGTAATTTTAGACTCTGACTTAAGTTTTAATACCCACATAAATAAGGTGACCAAAACAGCCTTTTTCCATCTAAGAAACATTGCTAAAGTTTGATTGTTTTTAACCCAACAGGATGCTGAGAAATTGATTCATGCTTTTATTTCAAGCAGACTGGACTATTGCAATGCTCTTTTTACTGGTCTTCAAAAAAAATTAAACGACAGTTGAAAACATACCTTTTTAATATTGCTTTTAATTAGCAACTCTTTTTATTATTTTTCTTTATATACTAGATTTGATCCATTTTCTTTACTTGTGATTTTGACTGTGTGGTTTACTCTATGTTCTTTTTTCTTCTTTTATTTTTTTTATTATTCATTGTTTTATCTTTCTTTTATCATGTAATGTAAGTAAGTAAGTAAGTAAACTTTATTTGTATAGCACCTTTCTCAGATAAAATCACAAAGTGCTTCACAGAAGTAAAACATAGCAACATTGAGATGAACGCACTACACATAAAACAATTCTGACACATCGTAAGCATAGTTACAATTAAATAACTAAATATGAGTGCAACTAAAAACAAAACAACAATTATAAATAAATAAACAACGTATACAACCAGGAATTATTTAAAAGCCTGTCTGAATAAAAACGTTTTCAACTGTTCCTTAAAAGTGGATAGGGAGTCAAGTGAACGCATAGAAAGGGGGAGGGTGTTCCAAAGGGTAGGGGCCATAAATTGGAAGGACCGGTCACCTTTTGTTATTAACCGGGTCCGTGGGACAACCAGGAGATTTTGGTGGGAGGACCTAAGTGCACGACTGGGGGAGTAGGGGCGCAGTAAATTAAAAATGTACACAGGGGATCTACCTTGGAGGGCTTTAAAAGTTAAAACAAGAATTTTAAAATGGACACGATAATTAATGGGGAGCCAATGTAGAGTGGATAAAATGGGGGTGATGTGGGCACGCCTACTTGTCCCAGTTAAAAGCCTTGCCGCTGCATTTTGAATGATTTGCAAGCGGTTTAGCACAGATTTATCCAGACAGGTAAAAATTGAATTGCAATAGTCCAGGCGTGATGAAATAAAAGCATGGATGATCATTTCCATTTCAGCTCTAGAAACAACAAATCTTAATTTGGCAATGTTTCTGAGCTGATAAAAACATGACCGTGTGAGCTGGTTGACATGGCTGTTAAAAGACAGAGAGTCATCAAAAATTACACCTAAGTTCCTCACATGAGGTTTGACACACTGACCTAAGGGTCCAATATAATTTTTTATAATGGGGATGATGTGGTCGGGAGCAATAATGAGGGCTTCTGTCTTACTTGCATTAAGCTGAAGGAAATTATCAGCCATCCAGCTCTTGATGGCATCGATGCATTCATTAATAATGCAAAAACGATTACACTCACTGGGCTTAAAAGAACAATACAATTGGATGTCATCCGCATAAAATTGATAAAATATTCCATTAAAACGTTTAATAATCTGGCTTAGGGGAAACATATATAGGGAGAACAGCATTGGCCCTAGCACAGAACCCTGCGGAACCCCACAGGACAGTGGGGTAGAGTCCGACATGAACTGACCCACTGACACAGAAAAGCTTCTATCAGCTAGGTAAGATGAGAACCATCTCAGTGCTGACCCAGAGATCCCAAACACATCATTGAGCCTACACACCATAACCACATGATCAACCGTGTCAAAGGCTGCGCTGAGGTCCAATAAAACTAATAGTGAGTGTTTACCATCATCTGCAGCCATTACAATGTCATTGGTAACCTTAAGAAGGGCTGTTTCGGTGGAATGAAATTTCCGAAAGCCTGATTGGAATGGGTCATGCAGATTATGGGTTTCTAGAACCATGAGAAGCTGCTCAGCCACAATTTTCTCCAGCACCTTGGACAGCAGAGGTAGTTTGGAGATTGGTCTGTAATTCTCAGGAAGAGAGGGGTCTAGGTTAGCCTTTTTTAAAAGAGGTTGAACTATGGCATGTTTAAAAAGGTTAGGGACAGAACCTGATGCCAGAGAGCGGTTAATTATTGACAGAATTGTGGGACCAATTGAGTCAAGGACCTCTAAAATCAGGGATGAGGGAACAGCATCAAGGGGATTAAAAGAGGGTTTCGTTTTGTGCAGCACTATAGAAACCTGCTCTAAGGTGACTGGAGAGAACGAGTCTAGCAGCGTGAGAGGAGGAGAGACAGTGGTAGGAAGGCTGTCAGAAAGGGATGAGGGGCAGATGCCTGCTCTAACACCACTGACCTTATCCACAAAATAATTCAAAAAGTTATTACAGTCAGTATAAGAATATACAGGTACACATGGAGGCATAGGAGCAACAATAGTATTGATTGTTTCAAACAAAACCCTTGAGTTTCCCTTGTTGGATGATATTAGATTAGCAAAATATGCAGTTCTTGCATCCCTTATCATGTCATTAAACTGGACCAATAGCTCCTTGAGATGTAACCTGTGGACTTCAAGCTTGGAGGCTTTCCATAAACGCTCTGTCTTTCTACACTGACGTCTAAAACTGCGGATAGACTCATTGAACCAGGGAGTAGAATTGGTACGGGAGGCAGGTCTGGATTTAAAAGGAGCAACTATGTCCAAAATAGTGGAACATTGGTCATGAAAAGACTGCACAAGGGACTCTAACTCGTTGCAATTGGACAGAACATCAGAGTCAAATAATGTTGAAAATGTATCTGCAGAGTTTTGCTTAATTATACGTCTGTGCGTCATCTGGTTATGAGGGAGCACATCAGAGTTAAAACAAACATCAAAAAGTATACACTTATGGTCACTCAGATGGAAATCCTGGAGGTTGACATTCTTAATGTTTAACCCATGTGAGAAAACTAAATCTAAAGTATGCCCGGCTACATGAGTAGGACCCGAAATATGCTGAACAAAATTAAAAGAGTCAGTAATCGCGAGAAAATCTGATGCAGCCTTTGATGTGACGTCATCAACATGAAAATTAAAATCACCGGTGACCAGCACGTTGTCCAGCTTAATCACTGATGTAAGTAACTCAGTAAACTCGGTTAAAAAAAGACTAGTGGAGCCAGGAGGGCGATAAATTAAAATACAATAAAATGGATGCGCTCTGCCAACTATGGTGATTTGTAGTTCAAAGGATTGAAAGGACTCAGAGTTCACTGTCCGACATGCAATAGAAGTTTTATGGACCAACGCAAGGCCACCTCCACGACCAGATAGCCGTGGAGTGCTAATGGAGCTACAGTTCGGCGGACAGAGTTCATTGAGATGGGTCTGTTCCAGATCTCTTTGCCAAGTCTCTACAAGAAATAGACAGCTTAACTCTTCCCGGACAAAAAGGTCATTTATAATAAAAGACTTGTTGGTTATGGATCGAGGATTGAGGAGGGCCATTTTAATAGTGGAGCTATTCTCTGGGTTAGCTGGAGTACCTATGGATAGTGCGTGCAGGTGACCCCCTCTACATCGCCTGCCCACCGGCAGTTTACTTGGCCTGTAGCCCACAATTGTTGGAATGGGAGCGGGAGGCGGGGAGGAGAGGGCACAATGATAATTAATGTACATCAAATTGTCTCTTTGTAATGTATGTAGGCCTACAGGTAGCTGCGTAATAGGCTCTTCGTAAGTTACAGCTTGGAGGGGCTGCACTTGTGACATGTCATGGTGGAGGGAGTGGTGCTGAGAAGACCTATAGTCCTGACATCACTTTGAGGCAGACCTGACATAGCAGTGAAAATTGCTAGCTAGAACTTTTCTTCCCTTGGTGTTGGGATGTAATCTGTCATGGAACAGGCTAGGTTTTTTCCAAAATGCATCAAAGTTGCTGATGTAACCAAAACCACGAGCATCGCAAATGCCAGATAACCATCTATCAGCACTGTATGTCCGGCTAAAATTTTCGGAGCCTCGGTCAAGAGTGGGGAGTAAACCGGAGAATATACATTTTTTCCCCAGGCATTCTATAATCATTCCCAGTGTCTTGTAATCATTGCCTAACTTGATTGACCCCCCCTTACCCCGGATGTCATTTGTGCCAACATGGACAATCACTGTGTGTGCTGACTTGTTGCGTTCAACAATACCTGGGAGGAATTGAATTAAATCCAGAATTTTAGCCCCGGAGTAAGAGTATGAGATGGCATTTGGGATGTTAACATATCTGACAATAGAGTCACCCAGGACGATATACTCTGGAGGGGGGATGTGAAAGCTAGTGAACTTGGGGCCAGCTGTGCTAGCCTTAGGTAAGTTGCTAGCACCAGGGGAAACACTAGCTATGGTAGCAGCATTAACCACGGAGGGGGTAGGGATAGCTAAGCTTGTAGCATCAACACCAGAGAGGAGGGAAAGGGTAACGTTGGCTATGCTATCCAACGCTAGCAATCCTGTGCTAGCAGGTGTGTCCATAGACTCTGCATCCGATCCATTCAGAGTAGGAGACTCCGGCACAGGATCCTGCAGGCGACCACGCTTGGCCACCGGAGAGCAAAAGCCAGGAGGATGCTGTAGCGAGAGGGGCGAGAGAGCAGCACTTTGGGCTGCATCTTGTATGAAAAGTGCTATATAAATAAAGTTATTATTAAAGTTATTATTATAACAACAGAAGGTGGGGCTGTTGAGGATAGCGGGGACCGATATATAAATACAATCTTTTTGGCAGCAGTGGATGAAAAAGGAGGAGGGGGGAGTCACAGAGACCATAAGAAAATGCAAAAATAAAACGTCCACTGACAGGAACAACATAGACATGGCAACAGTGAAAGCAGGTATTGAAGGAATTGCAAAGCCACTAACCCACATGCAACTTGTCATTTCAATCTGGTAAATTCCCCAACAATATGAAAACAGCGATGTGAATTTGTGAAATGGAGATAGACACCATTTCACAAATTATAGGCCTGTGTCTTTGCTTTCCCAATTCTACAAAATACTACACAACCTGCTGACAGACCGTCAATATGGATTCATAACGGACAGATCGACATCATTGGCACTCTAATTAACAGAATATAATCATAAATTGTATCGACAACAAAAAAACTGCTATTGGAGTATTTATTGACAAAAAGCTTTCAACACCATTGATCATGATATATTATTCAATAAATTAGAAAAGTATGGTATTAGGGGGTTTGGGTTGAGCTGGACGAGGAGCTATCTAAGAAACAGGAAACAATTTGTGCAAATACAGTAGATCAAACTATATGGATATTACTTTTGGGGTACCACAAGGGTCAGTATTAGGGCCCAAACTGTTTAAATTATACATAAACGAAATATGTAATGTATAAAAAAGACTGAAATGTGTCTTGTTTGCAGATGATACAAATATTTTTTGTTCTGGGGAAAATTTGCAGGAGATTTTGGGGATGATCGCTACAGAAATGAATAAATTTAAATTGTGGTTAGACAAAAACAAATGATCACTAAATCTGGAGAAAACAAAGATCATGCTGTTTGGAAAACATAACACAAATGTACAGGTAAACCTGATGATAAACTTACATCTGTTAATACAATTTTCATTCAATCAATCAATCTGCACGGTGATTGATGAATGAAAATTGTATTAACAGATTGCAGAATGGGTACAATACAGTAGGGCTCAATTCACACTATTGTTAAGGGGATGCAGACCAGAGAAACCCCTAGCCCTACTGCCCTCAGTGTCAAAACCAAAATGAAAAGTATGTGCATGTCAATCTGTGGGGTGGACTTGTGGAACATTCTGGAGTTAGAGCTAAAACAGAGTACAAACATAAATCAGCTTAAAAAGATGTAAAAAAAATATTTCTTAACTCATTGGCCGCCAATGCTTGACCGTCAATAACGAGTATACTCGTTATTAGATCGTTTGATCTTTTTCCTTTGATCCCTGTTCTACACACTCGGCCGGAGCTCTCTGAATCACTGTGGCACAGCTACATACGTTGTAATTGCAATGCCGACCGAATCTCACCAGATGGCAGTATTGTCTACCTTTTTTTTTTAAATCTATTTTTTCTCCCCCTTTTCTTCGTATTTTTCTCCCATCCCAATTTTTTGTCGTTATGCCAATTCCCTTCCTGGTTGTTGCGCGCATTTCCCCCCCACTTGCCGGCCTAGGGAGGGTTGAAGACTATCACATGTCTCCTCCGACAGTGTAACGCGTGGGAGGATCACACTACCTCCCCCAGATCCACTCCCTGCTGAACAGGCGCCCGACCGACCAGTAGGAGTCGCTGTTTACAACGACCAGGATACATACCCCACCGGCTTCCCACCCGCTAACACTGTCAATTGTGTTAGTATGGACGACCGACCAAGGCGGAGGTACCGCTGACAGCTGGATTCGATACCAGTGTCTCTGCGGTAGTAGGCAGGCACTTAGCCTGCTGCGCTACCCAGCCGCCCATTAGTATTGTCTACCTTTTGAACTCTGATAGAAAGAGATCAGGACAGACAATGAATTAACTGGACTATCAAGACTTGCTCTGAGGGGGAGGAGCTATTACAAAGCAATCGCAAGCAGATCGCCTCAAAACCTATACTGTCCCGTAAACACGTGTAATTACATATAAACGAGTAATCGCGATCGCCGATGGGATCATTGGAATTATAATTTTTGGATTACCTTCTGGCTAAGGTAAGGACCCCATATGTCTATTTTACCGAACCTGAAACATGTTTCTGTAACAATCACAGTTTCTTACTTTGCCGGACATAAACCAAGCATTTTGTAACGATCGCATTTTCGAGGTAAGACTATAATTTTGTGAAGGCACATGTGTATATGGTATATACCTTTGATTTGGGACTATTTGGGGTTTCATGGGATCAACCAGAACGGTTTGGGCTTATTGCATATAACATGCAACTCGCGCTCTATGTAAAAAGACTGAATTATCTAGGAAATGGGCGATGTTTAGCGTGTAATAAACTACAAACTACAGTGTGTAGAAACAAACAATCTTTTCCATGTTGGACTACAATTAGTGTCTGACAAATGAGCCACACCATTGTCTCCACAGCTATAATACAGAACACACACACAGCTCTGCAAACATCATGAAACACCACGAAAATGACCATTTTAATCTGGCCTGAAGCGGCAGAGATACGGAAAGCGTATGGCGATGAATGAGTTAAATGGGTATCTGGAAGAGGAAGTGTGTTGATTGGGAGTGTGTAAGATGTAAATAAAAAATAGAAGAAATTATGTTTATATGGTATTTATTTAGTATATATTATATATTATATATTTATATGTATATTTATTTATATAAATGTATTTATATCTAAATAATAATAATAATAATGCAGGACCTCTTTAGGGGGTCTTTAATCGGCATGCAACAAACTGGACATGCAATTGGAGCGGCACACACACACACAAATGCATTGTCTTTCCTCAGTCGCCGATGCGATAGAGTCTCTGTGCTTAACCCATCCGGTCGTCCTTCCCCCCAAGGGCAGCCGGGAGCAGACAGGCGTCGGCGAGGGCCGTGCCCGGGGACCAATCCAAGTGCTCCTGCCCATCTTCGTCAAGGACGCCACAGCGTTAGCGATCTGTTGTTGTGCATGTTTTTCCATTGGGTTTATCTTATCGAGGGGGAAACCCTTGCGAGCACGGGGAGAACATGCGAACTCCACACAGAAAGGCCTGATAGATACCCCACCTGGGTAACTGGCATCATGGAAACCTGGTCCCCAAGCGGGAATCGAACCCTGGACCTTCTTGCTGTGAGGCGACAGTGTTAACCACTACACCACCGTGCCGTGCCGTAAATGTATAGGATTGTATAGAGATACAGCATTTATACATAATTAACAATAGAATCAAATTATATAATTTGTGAAAAGGGGTGAAAAGGTGAAAAGTTAAAAAGGGGGTAGGAATACAAAAAAAAGTATACTTCTTCCTACTCCTTTTTTGAACAGGGTAAACTATGATTTGTTTCTCTGTTTCTCTTGTTGTTTTGTCTTTTTTATTATTTTTTGTATATGTCAAATTAACAGATATATTTTTGTTTTTATACTTGTTCGAAAATAAAAAATCTTTCATTCATTCATTCATAATATGCCACTATAGAAATACTATATTGTGAGTCACTAGTCAATAGCGTGTGGGGGAAAAAAACACAAGAATGATATAAACCATTTGTGTTCATTCATGTGAGAACTAATTTCACCTTGTTTTTCAAAGACTTTCCTCTCAGCTAAAGTAGCCTGCATTATGTCAGAGAGACGAGCGAGTCAGCCAACTCCACCAACGATAAAGGGTTCAGTTGTTAAGAGCAACGCAAACCCCTCATGCCAAACCCTCAACATAGGCAGGTTCTTTTATATAATAATCTCTCTTTTGAGACGGTTGGAAGACTTAAGAGGGAGACAAGAGTATGGGAGACACAGGACAGATGGTTCTGGCGGGCTTCTATCCCGAGCCGTTAGGAGTACTGGTCACTCCAGAGACAGTGGGCATTATGTCTCTCTTTTCTCAAGTGGAAGTTTCAAGTTCAAGTCTAGGTAAGTAAAATATATAACACTATATACATATATAACAATGAGGATTTGTGTGTGAAAGTAAAGGTGAAAACAAATGTAAACAACAGTATTACACATTGGGTAGAAGTCCTGGTTCAACAGTAGGAGTCATAGTTGGTGCATATTTATGTAAACAGTGCAGACAGCAAGGGGGCATATAGGCATCTGTACTACTGTACTCTCATTTATCTCCCTTCCTCTCTCTCTCTCTCTCTCTCTCTCTCTCTCTCTCTCTCTCTCTCTCTCTCTCTCTCTCTCTCTCTCTCTCTCTCTCTCTCTCTATTTCTCTTTCTATCTCTCTGTATCTCTCTCCATATATATATATATATATATATATATATATATATATATACTGTATATACATTATATATACAGTATATATATATATATATATATATATATATATATATATATATATATATATATATATATATATATATATATATATATATATATATATATATATATATATATAATTATTATCTCCCTCTCTCATCTCTGTACAAAGGGGCTCTGCAACTTTATTGTGATGAGATAAAACTTTAGTGCTAACTCTCGTGCTGTTGTTACACTTTGTTACATTTACCTTCCCAGGTCCACACACTGTATATCAAAGAGGCCTGCGTTCAGATGAGGCCGCTGATGAGGCTCATGTGCAGTTTAATTACGGGAAAGATGTATCGCCCGCTATAATACCAGAGGAAAATTAATGGATTAATGAATAAAAGATAACAATGAAGGGTTTGATCCCTCCACCCCCCTCCTCCTCCCTCCCCCTCCTCCCCCTCAATCTCATACGCAGAAATGACTCAGCAGAAAGAAAGAGAGAGAGAGAGAGAGAGAGAGAGAGAGAGAGAGAGAGAGAGAGAGAGAGAGAGAGAGAGGGAGAGATAGAAAGAAAGAAAGTTCCACCACTGTGGGTTTCAAACCTGCAGGGCTTTGGTTGAGCAGACAAGACTCTGGAACTTGCGGGAAACTCTGAGCTAATGTCTCCCGGCGGCAGCGGCTTCTAAACACCACCGAGCTCAAACAGAATACTCGGCTCTCCTGATGAGTGTTGCTTAAATATTGCAAAACACAGAAGACTTAAAAGCACCCTGCTGGCACATCCTTTAGGTCACATTATGACAGCGGTGGAAGAAGTACACGGTTCCTTTACTTAGAGGAACATCGTAGGAAATGTGCGTATACCGTCTTCTCAAGAGCAGACAAGAAGATAGTCACAAATCTCCTTTCTGTGCGTTCAGTAGAGGAAGCTATCCGGCTGCAAGTTAGCCTAGCGTAGCGTAATTAATGGAAGCGGATATGGACCACTGGCCTAGCTTGAAACTCAGGTTTTTGTTTTTGGCCAACAGCTATAGGCTAGTTGGTCCGTATCCCTTTTCAGATTTTTTTCTAGGAAAAAAAACCCTGTCTTATATTTGGCACAATACGGTAGTTCAATGAAAACACAGATTTGGGTGGTCTAACTAGTTTGTTAGTTAGGGATTAAAAGGAGCAAAACGTTTTTGTTTTTGAATGGAAAATAAAATTATAACTACTTCTGCTAAATTTCTTCTCTTTTTTTCTTTCTAAAAAGCGACTTGCCGCTAAGAGGGAGCTGTCAATCAAGTGTGAACTGATCAAGCCCCTAAAGAGCCAATCGGCCAATCACAGCGCGACATCGGACGCACGGCAGTTGGTCATGCTACGGGTGGGTTAGGAGGGGGGAAAGAGGCGTCATTCTCCACTTGCACAACCTGAAAGTAGGCACTTCCGGCTGACTTCCGGTTGTGAATGGTACTTCCTGTCCCATCCAAATACATTGTTTTTAGCTACTTTTCTCCCGTTATTTAAACAACTTTGTCGTCACAGAGAGGCAATGAAACGTTTGTATTATTATTATTTGTATGTATTTAATAAGCAAACGTTTGTCACCAGGGTTTTTGGGCTGTATTTCATGTAAAAACGTTTACTTTTAGTTTACTTGCTCATGCTAATTAAGGCTAATGCTGGCTAACAGAAGCTAGCGCAAGAAACGATGCCGCAAAGTATTGTTTATAGTGCATTTCTTGCCACCTTATAGCATTTGTACATTTGTATGACAGTCTATAATGCTCCCGTGAGGTTATTCCGGACGTTTTGGTAATGATTTTCACTATAAAATCATATTTCTAAATGACAGTAAGTTGATAAACTGGCCGGAATAGCTTTGAGCTAACGATCTTTGCTGATGCATTCCATTCTAAACGTAACGTTAGTTGTTCAAAACATTACCTGTCTATATAATTTGTTCCTCAACGTTATATGGACAGGTAATGTTTTGTAAACGAACTGCAGCCTGCTACAGTTAGCAGCTAACGTTAGCCAGCAAGCTGCAGCCTGCTACAGTTAGAAGCTAACGTTAGCCAGCAAGCTGCAGCCTGCTACAGTTAGAAGCTAACGTTAGCCAGCAAGCTGCAGCCTGCTACAGTTAGAAGCTAATGTTGAGGAACAAATTATATAGACAGGTAATGTTTTGAACAACTAACGTTACGTTTAGAATGGAATGCATCGGCAAAGATCGTTAGCTCAAAGCTATTCCGGCCAGTTTTCATCAACTTCCTGTCATTTAGAAATATGATTTTATAGTGAAAATCATTACCAAAACGTCCGGAAAAACCTCACGGGAGCATTATAGACCGTCATACAAATGTACAAATGCTATAAGGTGGCAAGAAATGCACTATAAACAATACTTTGCAGCGTCCTTTCTTGCGCTAGCTTCTGTTAGCCAGCATTAGCCTTAATTAGCGTGAGCAAGTAAACTAACAGTAAACGTTTCTACATGAAATACAGCCCAAAAACCCTGCTGACAAACGTTTGCTTATTAAATACATTCTATACTATAATAATACAAACGTTTCATTGCCTCTCTGTGACGACAAAGTTGTTTAAATAACGGGAGAAAAGTAGCTAAAAACAATGTATTTGGATGGGACAGGAAGTACCATTCGCAACCGGAAGTCAGCCGGAAGTGCCTACTTTCAGGTTGTGCAAGTGGAGAATTGACAGCCGACCACAAGACACAATGTGTAGTCTGCCGGAAAGTAAAAGAAGAAGAAGAAAACCACAGGACATGCTCCGTTTGAACATTGGGTTAACATTATTGGAAACATTTGGGATAATGTCAGTACACAACTCAACAAAATACTTAACATAGGCCTAGTCGTTCTTAAGCATATTAATGCAGAAATGTTACACTTTATATCTTTAAGTGTCAAAAGTAAAAGTACACCTTTATATGACGTTTGTGCTTGGGAGCGTTCAATCTTCGACCCATTCACTCTAAAGGTTATGTTGTACAGTATGTGGTCCAGTTATGCTGCTCTGATTATAACGATAGGTTATGACTATAACCAAGTTCTGTCAGTTAGTGGTGACGCTTGGCATCACACTGCACTCGCTCGCATACGTGCACGCGCACTGAATAAACCACAAATGTACCTTTAATACCAGTATTAGTCTGACCACACCCCTCATCAGCTTACCTTCATAAGCAGGTGTGTGGTCACCTGCTCTCCTCCTTCCCAAGCTTTCACCACAAGGTGAGGTCAAGGGCTGCAGCGGCCGTCTGATGCCAAGCGTCACCACTAACTGACAGAACTTGGTTATAGTCATAACCTATCGTTCTGTTCCGTTAGTGGCTCTGCTTGGCATCACACTGCACAATGGGAGGCCAAGCGGAGCCGCTGGCTGACAAATACACCCCGCTGACAGCCCCCCAAAACCATCAGAACAGGGAGGGCCGAGCCCCCCCGACCCCCCCTAATGGAGGGCATCCCCCCTATTAGGGGCTTCACGGGAAGGCGACGGACCCGACCGTGCGAAGAGGCACTCAAGCAACTTAACGCACAGGGTGAGCAGACCGTGGCTTGACCCCACGACTACACACACGCACAACCCGCATGCCACCCGGGAACGAACGGAGGAACAACCTCGTTACTGCCCCCAGAATCACGGGGTCAAGGGCAAACCCAACCCCGTGGCAAGGCCGTAGCAGCGGAGCGCGAAGGAAGACCCAGACCCACCAAAAGGACTGGACTCCCTGGAATGGGGGCCCGGAGAAGTCCATGATGCCAGCATCAAGACCCCACCAGGTGGGCACGTAGTGCCCCGCCCCCCACATCGCCAGCGTATTCGGACAAAGGCCCCCCAGTTACTGCACCTGGTAATCCAAGGCGGTATCCCAACCAAGTACTAACCAGGCCAGAACCTGCTTAGCTTCCGAGATCGGACGAGATCGGGCGTGTTCAGGTCGGTATGGCCGTAAGCCGAGCGGGCCCCGTCCCCCCAACAGTACACCGCCTGGCACACTGACCCTGCAGAACAGACAGTCAGCATGGCCGTAAGCACACAAAAAAGGTTAACCAACGGAAGCAGGCAGCGCACCGGGGAAAAACCAGGCAACAGGCTGTTAACCCTAGCCTGGAGACTGCGGACGAGACAGGCGCCAGAGGGGACAGCTGAACACAGCTGCCCCGGCGGAAGGGGCGTATGCTGGCGTTGTTGCATGACCAAGCCTCCATTTAAAAACCCCCACCCAGAGGGGTCGAGGCAGAGAAGGCTGACACGATTGGCAGACGTCATGAACGTGCAGGGGCACCCTCAACGGTGAACCCGGGAGTTGACACTGCACCAACACACCAGGGAATCAACCACCTCGGTGTTACCCAATGCGGTGGTTGTTCCTATAACCCCTCAAGAAAAAACTCCAAAACACACCTGCGGGTATACACCGGCTATATCAATGGACCAATGAAGTGTCAATGGTCGCGGCCCACTAGT
>NC_140178.1:86652972-86662972 GCF_963971535.1 Notolepis coatsorum | reverse complement strand
GATGCTCTCTACAGCTCCGGAGTAGAAGGACTGGAGTATCTTCCCCGATACTCTGAACTTCCTTAACTGTCTCAGGTGGTAGAGGCGCTGCTTCCTGGCACCAGCGTTCCAGTACCTCAACCTCCTCCCGGTAGGCCTTCTCGTCGTTGTCCAAGATCAGCCCCACCACCACCGTGTCGTCTGCAAACTTCACTATGGAGTTGGAGCTGAACTTGGCCACACAATCGTGTGTGTAGAGTGAGTACAGCAGGGGGCTCAGAACACAGCCCTGGGGGGACCACGATGCTCAGGGTGATGGTGTTGGAGGTCTGACCCCCCACCCTGACCGCCTGGGGTCTTTCGCTCAGAAAGTCCAGTACCCAGGCACTCAGGGCGGAGCTCAGACCCAGCTCAATCAGCTTGTCCACCAGTCTGGTGGGGACTATGGTGTTGAACGCTGAGCTGTAGTCAATGAACAACAGTCTCACATAGCCCCCCTTCTGACGGTCAAGGTGAGAGAGGGTGCTGTGCAGTACCTGGGAGACCGCGTCGTCAGTGGACCTGTTTGTCCTGTATGCAAATTGCATAGGGTCCATATCACTGGGGAGGGAGGCACAAATGTGGTCCTTGACCAGCCTATGTGTGTGTGTGTGTGTGTGTGTGTGTGTGTGTGTGTGTGTGTGTGTGTGTGTGTGTGTGTGTGTGTGTGTGTGTGTGTGTGTGTGTGTGTGTGTGCGTGCGTGCGTGCGTGCGTGTGTGTGTCTATGCGTGCGTGTGTAAGCAGGAAGTACTTTCGTGTGGCACAGTGACCTCAGAATACCCCGCGATGTGGCAGGATCTGACGAAACAACCAGGATGAGGACTGAGTCCCAGAAGAACACATGTCACCTGAGGCAGTTACTGCAGGAGCTGAATGACGGAGGAGGCAGGAGGTGCTGAGATCGCTGCACAACTCTACTGTATAAATGTATAAAAAAACATTGTAAATCCAATGTTGGTGTCTTTCTTTCTCTCGTTCTCTCTTTTTTTCAATATATAATTTCAGGCAGTTTCACAAGGATATGTAATACAACCACAATGGCATTGTTGCAAATGACTGCGTGTTGTGTTGTGTCACAGTATTTGAGCTAACGTTGGCTACTTTTCAATACCTCTCCTCAAAGCAGGCTAGGTGCCCCTCGATTACCAGGCCCCCCTTTGATTATACGTCATAGGAGCTTATAATGGCTCATATACATTCTAATCCATTAACCCTCTGAGATCCAACATAGACACATTTTTGTCTTTACCAGGTCAACAGTAGAAGCCGGGAATTTGGGATGGAGCTCAACACAGTGTGTTTTGATGTGTTAAGCCATTCCCATGCTTAATTATGTATCATAGGTTTAGCAGTGTTTGGGCTGATACCATTTGTTACACAGATTTGATGCAAGATTTATAGAAGTATAAACTAGGGCTGGGCGATAAAACGATAACGATAACTATCGCGATAAATTATTTCCTCGAAATAAACATGAAACGTGGTCGCAAAGTTTCGATATATCGATTTTCCAAGCTTGGATATGAGCACACGCACTAACAACCAATCAGTGAAGGAGATGGCCAAGAGCGAACGATACCCGGAAGGAGACCCAGAGGTAGGACTCAACAACAAGGCTTGCTAGGCTAATTAGCTTGCACGGCGCTATTTTATATATTTACGTGCCAAGTGGGTGTGTGGCGTGAATTCTGAGGCCACGTTTATAGTAGTGTGGGGTATACAGTGGACGTCGTTGCAATGTATTGTGGCGGAAGAGAGTATTTTAGTGTCATATTTAGTACATTGTCATGGAATACACCGCTTAGAAACAACAGGCTGGCTAGGATAACTAGCTTGCACGGCGCTATTTTATATATTTACGTGCCGAGTGGGTGTGTGGCGTGAATTCTGAGGCCACGTTTATAGTAGTGTGGGGTATACAGTGGACGTCGTTTCAATATATTGGGGCGGAAGAGAGTATTTTAGGGTCATTTAGTACATTGTCATGAGATACTCCGCTTGTCGGCTAACTGCTAACGTGCGCGGACTGATGACGACATCAACTCGACTCGAGACATTCGCAGCAGCAAAACAAGTCTATTATATATATCTATGCTATTAATAGCCTGTCCATCGCCACCGGGCATAAGAAGTTAATTAAACTTGACAGACATTATATCGACGATAATTATCGATATCGAGTTATATGAAAATTATTTTATAATTTTATCGCGATAACGTTTTTGGCCATATCGCCCAGCCCTAGTATAAACATGGTCAACATAAACATGGTCAGAAATCCCTCTAAAATACCACACCAAGACCTTGAGATTCACCATAGAAAATGCTGTGATTTTGTATCAAAAGCTTTCGACATTTGGAGCAGGGTTTCCGTTGTCCGGTAATTACCGGTATTTGACCGGCAAAATCTGTTGAAGTCCGACATATTTAATCTCTCCGGTCTTAATGTCCGGTGAAAATTATTCCCTCTAAGCACAATTTGATTATTTAAATTGTATTAAAATAGGCTAAAATTAAATAGCCTATGCGATGAACGAAACAATCATTACATTTGTTTCATCGTTGCTTCACCAAGCAGGTATAATAATGTTGTCAGCGGGAGCTTGCTGCTAGATTTGCGACTGCATGCAGCTGCAGAGCCGGAGCTGCAGACCAGCAGTGCCGGCACAGTGCAGTACTCCAATTCAGCCATTGGCAATTCAGCTGTTGGGTGGGGGGCGCTGCTGAGCGGTCCCCAGATAGAGCCTGAAAACAGCTGAATCTGCTGCTCTGCAGCGGCATACTCCCGCAAATAAGTCGTTGGGAGGTGGAGAGAGTCATCACGCAAACCCACGATAATGTTGCCGTCTCTCTCTGCCAAATTTCTCAGTTCTTCGCTTGATATAATTAATACAAATGTCCAATATAACGGAATTCGTTAGCTCATAAAAATGTGATTATAACAGACTGCTGTTTATTAATGTCGGGCGACTGCCCACAGACACCTATTTGATTTAAAGTCGGCAGCAGCACGGAGTCTCAGGACTTATTTTATTTGGAATATAATGACTGTATACGCAAAAGTAGCCTAGTTTTAAGTTAAAATATTATAAATCTACATGCCTTGAGGATGTCATTCTTTATATAGCCTGCCTATCAATTGTTTTTAAGTTCAATAAACTCTGACCGGAATTTCTCTCATTTGACCGGTAGATTTAAATCTACCAGACCCTGAGACAGGCAACAATTTTTTCTAATGGAAACCCTGATTTGGAGATCTTTATGCATTTTTCTGTGATTGAATGGCGAGCATGCATCTGTTCTGGAACTTGTTTGGAACCTCTCTTTTTGGTTCTTGACAAAAACTGCATGGGATTAGCATAAAGCAGGCATGTGTTCAAAGAGGAGACTAGTGGGTACCCACAGAAACCATTTGCATTCATATCTTGACGTCAGAGGTCAAGGGACCCCTTTTGAAAATGGCCATGGTCAGTTTTTTCGTCGCCAACATCTAGCATAACTTTGGAGCATCATTTAGCTATCTTCCTGCCAACATGACATGGTTGGTACCTAGTTGTATATGAACCACTGTCTTCACTCTAGGTTTAAAACCCGCTACAGCCTCTGAAATACCACTCCCGCCGGTGTTCCAGGGTCTACATGCTATTTGAGAGAGCTGTTCCACGGCCGTAGCCAGCTATGAGGTAACTATAAAAAAAATTATAATACTATTATAAAAAATAATATTTTTTTTATAGAAATATCACAATATAAATGTACACTCGGGAGTTGAAAATGTCCGGTAATGTCTGATGTTTGGCAAAGGTACTCCCCCCTGCATCGTACAGCACTACTTGGTTGCTTCTGCCCAGGCAGGGGACATGCAGGTGGCTTTGCTTTGAACTAACGTTACTTGTTCAAAGCATGCGCGCGCTTGTGACAGCACAGCAGTGACTGACAAGCCTGCGCCGTGGGCTGTTTGGTCAACGACCGGACCACTAGCCTGGGACAGCGGCCCATTTGGTACTGACTGACAATTACATCTCTTACTAAGCACCCCCCCCCCACTAGGCTGGAAACAGCGGCCCATTATGCTGGCCCGCCGCCCAATCACATCTCTTAATAAGCCCGCCCCCCCTCGTGTGAGAAGAACAGATGCTGCTTAGAGCAAAAAAAATTTACAAACAGAATAAGCGTTAAGGGGGTGCGGAGAAATTGCGGGCGAAAAAAATCAAAAATCTAGAGGTGGATGCTGCAAAATATAATAAAATCACAGACATGTTTGCTGCAGCTTCAACGTTGTTACCCACAATGATAGTGCAGGCTGTGCAGCAACAGCCTCAGGTAGCTAGCCAGGCAGAGACACAGGCAGCAGGGCCGAGGGTGGACAGTAAGCAGGGACGCGGGAAGGGGGGGTGCGGGGGGTGCTGCAGCACCCCCTCTCAATTATTGCAAAAAAAAAAAAAAAAAAAAAAAAAAAAAATATATATATATATATATTTTTTTTTTTTTTCTTTTTCTTTGGCAGTATTTATATATTTGTATATACTGTAACTGTATAACTGTAACACTGTATATTATAAGTTTATCCTGCTCAAAGCACGTCACCATTTTAATAGTGTGTGTATTGAGCCGTACTGTATTGTAGCCATTTCATCCAATCTGTTAAATAAAGTTTTCATTCATTCATTACACTACTGTATGTACACAATCATACGTGTAAAACAGAGTAGATTTTCGAGTGATGACAGACTGTCACAGACTGATTGAATGACAGGTGAAACAACTAATTGTATTCACCTCCCGTCTCCCGCCCTTCCCACGCGCCACGAACCACTGAGCTACTGTGATACAGTGCTTGCGCAGTCAGTCGATTTGAGCTAGTAGTCAGACTTTGCTAGCACAGAATGTCTCACTCGCAGAAAAGAAAAATATCAGATTTATTTTCGAAACGTCCCGCTGGTCCCAGTGACAGTCCCACTAAATCTGATAAATGTCAGAGAGAGACAGAGACGACAGGTTCAGCCTCAGCATCAGGTATTGAAGAGTTAACTGAGTCTGTTCCCCTATACCCCCCCTCGGGCGCCAGGGGCTTCCACTGAGGGGTGATGCAAATAGGGATGGGGTGTTATGGCAGCTCATGATGGAAAGAGTGCGCACCGAGTCTGATCCCGAGTTGAAGAATTGGCTCCAAAAGAGAGACAACTGGATGTCCAACAACATCCAAAACGTAATTTTTTCGTATTCAGCGACAAATTAGAGGCAAAGCATCCAAAAGCCCAATCTTTGGCTTGAGCGCTGACGGAACCACTGATGTCACTCACTGGAAAAGAACAATTCTCGTGTAATATACAGTTAGCCGATGACAACTTGGAAGCTCAGAACTTCTTTTGGGGTTTTTACAATGCCCGGCCCAGACACAACAGCCGAGACGCTGTTTTTGTGTATAAAATACTTTTACGCCTCGACCTGCCCATGGAGAGGCTGATAGGATACTGTTTTGACGGGGCCAGCAACATGTCTGGGGGGTACAGGCTAGACCAGGGGTTCCCAAATTTTTCAGGCCGCGACCCAAAAGAAAACGGTGTCAGAGAGCCGCGACCCCCACTATTATAGGAGGTAAAAAAGATTTATTTTAAATGGAAATGTATGGTTGAAACATGCAAACGTTCAAACGCACACACACTAATAAGCATTGGAGGCTTTTAACCAGGGCCGGACTGGGGAAATCACACAGGCCTTTAAATGCCAGTGTTTGTGATGGCATCACAACTTATTGTTAAAAAACAGGCTAGCATATGTATGATTAGCAACAACACAGATTTTTATGGATTTTCAGTTTTTTGTAATTGATAAATACAATATTTTATTCAACTTCAGCCCTGATCATAACACCACATATTCATTTTATAATTCTAACCCTTTAAATGCCAGTGTGTGTGATGGCATATATTTGCAATATATCAAATGCAAAGTACATTTTTCTGGGGGGGATTATTACAGGCTAGCATGTGTCAATGATTAGCAGTTTTTCGTAAGGATCCCGCCTCCACCAATCACATGCGGCTCCCTTTGAATGAATGAATGAATGAATGAAAACTTTATTAACAGATTGCAGAATGGGTACAGTACAGTACAGCTCAATACATACAATTGTTAAGGGGATGCAGACCAGAGAAAGACTTTCGTCTTGTTTACATCAGGGTCCCCCATTTTCAATTCATCGTAACATATATGACATACATGACATACAGATAGACAGTACTGCTCCATCTATACATTTATGACATACCAGATTTGCAATTACAGTACTGTTTGTGATACAAAAAGAGTCCAGAAAGAAAAGAGTATATACATTAGGCGTGGAAACTGTACATTGGATTGGGTAGGTGGGGGTGGGGGGGGACTGTGCATTGGAGGTGGTTGGGTGGGTGGGGGGGGGGGGGGGGGTTGGTTAGGAGTGGGGGGGGGGGGGGTTCGTTAGGAGTGGGGGGGGGGGTTGGGTAGGGGGGGGGGGGGGATGGGTAGGAGGGGTGGGTGGGGGACACTGTACAACTGTACAAACAACACTGTACATTGGATTATTGACAAGACCATACTTGGTCATTTACTGTACATTGGAGGGGGTTGTGTTCGGACATTTACAGGGGCCAGTTTCGGGTTGCAGTCTCCCTTAGGTGTTTTTTGAGAGTGTTTTTGAAAGTGGGTAGTGATTCACATTCCTTTACAGCTTTGGGTAGGGCGTTCCACATTGATGTGGCATAATTGTGAAACGTGTTTAGTCCCTTCTTTGAGCCGAATCTGGGTTTAACATGATTTGTGGAGCTCCCTCTGGTGTTGTGATCGTGGTATTCACTGACCTTTGGGAAGTATTTTGTCATGTACATGGGTACCTTGGTCGTGTAGTGTATCTTGTAGACCAGGCCCATTGCAAGTTGCTGTACTCTGTCGTCTACTCTAAGCCATCCTAGGTTGTCAAAGTGGGCAGGGGTGAGGTGGGTTCTAGGAGTAAGGTCAAGCAGTAGTCTGACCAGTTTGTTTTGAGATGTTTGTAATTTTGTTTTTAGCGCCTTTGAGGTGCTTTGGTACCATGAGGTGCAAGCATAGTCGTAGTACCCTTGAATGAGTGCTCCTGCTAGAGTCTTCAGGGTATTCTTGTTTACCAGTGTGTGTGTGAGAGCAAGAGAGAGAGAGAGAGAGATAGTTCTCCAACTTGTGTGAGTTGCAGTGATCTCCTAGTTGTTCCCCACCTAGGTTATCTAACTATTGCGCTGGTGCAAATAGAAACACTGGCCTGGCCTGCTTCTAAGTTCAGTGGCCTGACCGCAAAAAAAAAAAAAAAAAACGTTTTTTTTTTTTTTTTTATCTGGTGACCCCCCAGCACCCCCTGCCGTTTTATAGTTCCCGCGTGCCTGACAGTAAGCAGCAGGAGGAAGTTTGTGTGTGCCATCACTAGGGATGGGTACCGTTCACATTTGAACCGATACGGTACCGGTACCGGTACCAGTACATGTGAATCGATACCGGTACCCAACGGTACCTTTTTTCGGTACTTTAGTCTCTAAAAATGTAATCTACCCACCTCAGTTGTAAAAAAAAGAAATCCAAACTTCAAATAACCACACTTTCGACCGTTTTCGGCTTGCCATTGCCCTGACTGCTTTGTTGTTGAATCAAGTAAAATCCTAGGTAAGCGTATATTGTGCGTGTGAACGTTGACATGAAAAAAATTAAGTAAAAAGAAAAGAAAAAAAGACAGACCAGAGAAAGACATTTGTCTTGTTTACATCAGGGTAGAGCCATATGAAATCCGTTTTATTATTTTCCAAATTCCATTTTATTTTTTCCCAAATTCCATTTTTTCCGTTTTAATATTTCAGAATTCTGTATTTAGCTTTTTATGCTCATTTTACCATCAGAAATAGTGTCTAATAAGTGGGAATGAATAAATGTCCACAATTGAATAAGATATAACAGTCCATTTAATGTTTTTAAGTGCTGCAACTCAGAAATACAGTTCAATTTTACACAATATTTTTCAAGTAATATTGTGACAAAATAAAAATACATATTTCAAGTGTAAACAATAGATACAGCTAGCTACTACTGACATTATCACAATGACAATGTCAGTAACCTAGCTATATCTATTATATTGTGATGAAATATAGTAATGCATAATTTAGGCACCTTTAGTTTAGTTTATTTCGATTATAAAGGACAGTGTATAATGACAATCGTTTGCATTAAACAAATGGATGAGTGCACCAGATTTAGCAAGAAGCTATCATTTCCATCTATAGTCCTATGTACTGTAACGTTTCATAGCTATTTAAGTTTATTTAGATTATAAAGGGCAGTGTATAATGACAATCGTTTGCATTAAACAAATGGATGAGTGCACCAGATTTAGCAAGAAGCTATCATTTCCATCTATAGTCCTATGTACTGTAACGTTTCATAACTATTTAAGTTTATTTAGATTATAAAGGGCAGTGTATAATGACAATCGTTTGCATTAAACAAATGGATGAGTGCACCAGATTTAGCAAGAAGCTATCATTTCCATCTATAGTCCTATGTACTGTAACGTTTCATAGCTATTTAAGTTTATTTAGATTATAAAGGGCAGTGTATAATGACAATCATTTGCATTAAACAAATGGATGAGTGCACCAGATTTAGCAAGAAGCTATCATTTCCATCTATAGTCCTATGTACTGTAACGATACATAGCTATTTAAGTGTATTTAGTTTATAAAGGACAGTGTGTAATGACAATCGTTTGCATTAAACAAATGGATGGGTGCACTAGATTTAGCTAGAAGCTATCATGTCCTAACGTTATAGCTATTTAATCACAATAGTGTTGCAAGTGTTTTTGCGGGTCCAGTCCACGGAACGTTGACAGAATTAGCAAAACACCTTATCACCGGAGGCATAAAAGTCATTAGGATACTGTTCTGCTCTGAATTGAGGGCTTATTGTGGATTTTTTTAGCTTCTTGACGATGTTAACACTGAAGCAGCCAGACGCTTGAGCACCGCTGTGTTGTGTGTAACACGCTGTAGCGTCCCCGCCTCCCCGGTCGCGTGTGCACCAAACGTTCCACCCAAAAACGAAATTTCAGTCCAGATTAGGCCAAATTCTGCAATATTCCACGTTTTGCAGTTGATTCCATTTTTATTGGTTAATTCCGCGATTCCGTCCGCGATTCCGTGAACGCGGATTTCATATGGCTCTACATCAGGGTCCCCCATTTTCAATTCATAGTGACATTTATGACATACACACTTCCACCACACTAAAATGTATGTTTCTGTGTGAAACTGAAATTGTTCTTGGCGGGGTGGAGAGGTCAAAAGGGTTTGGATAATTCAAAAAAATAATTATGGTAGACCATGTGACAATAAAACAGTGTGTGTGATTGGGATTGGGATTGGGAATGGGATTCTGTGTGTGTGTGTGTGTGTGTGTGTGTGTGTGTGAGTGTGTGTGTGTGTGTGTGTGTGTGTGTGTGTGTGTGTGTGTGTGTGTGTGTGTGTGTGTGTGGTGTGTGTGTGTGTGTGTGTGTGTGTGTGTGTGTGTGTGTGTGTGTGTGTGTGACCTCTGCAACCAGACTGGAGTTCAGCTGAAATGGACAAGACCCACCAACACACAGACTGAAGTCCCTGTCTCTGATGAACTTATCACAGACCCCTGTGTGGTTGTGAAGAGCCAACATCACAACACCGCAGGAAGAGACTGTCGAACTGCACAGAGACTCTGCAAGGAGGGTTCTGCTTAGCATGAAGCAGTCTGAGATCAGGCAGCACTGGTGTGGACTCAGACTACAGGGAAAGCTAGCTTGTTTGGAGTTTGCTGACCACTCAGTCTCACACTCAGTGTATAAGAACGCCGCTGTTGGTGAGGATGTTTTAAATTTACCATCAAAGCAAGACTGCAGGTATTACTCACTCAATACAATATGTCCACTTGGTATCCTCAACACGCACAGTCCAT
>NC_140178.1:86631544-86651544 GCF_963971535.1 Notolepis coatsorum | reverse complement strand
GTCCCTGGACCTTTTTTCCCTGTCTACTCTCCTCAACAGCCCCCACCTTTGCGAGGATTTTTCCCTGTCTCCTACTCTTCACCAGCCCCCACCCTTGCGAGGACTTTTCCCTGTCTCCTACTCTTCACCAGCCCCCACCTTTGGACATTCTTGTTCCCCTACCTTCACGCACCTGTTGGGAGTTTGCGATCAGCTCGGGAGAGTACTTAGGTTGCAGACTCCCCTCCAGTCCTGGTCGGGTCATTCTGTGTTCTGTACGCTGGTTCTGTACGTTACCATCTACTGCCGTTTCCTGGAGTGGGACATCGTCTTCACTCTCTATACTTCCACGGGAGGATCCCTTTGTTCTCACTCCAGACGTCGTGCCATCTTGTTGCTACCATCACCTGCCGCGTCTCCGGCGTGAGACGACGTGCCAGCCATCACCACCTGTCGCCGTGTGCCTGGAGTGGGACACCGCCTTCGCTCTCTAATTCTCTACGGGAGGACTCCAGTGTTCCCACTCCAGACGTCAACCCGACTCGCCATCGCTCCCTATTCCACGGGGGGATGGTGTGTTCTCCCTTGGACCCCGGCTCGCCATCACTCCCTATTCCACGGGGGGATGGCGTCTTCTCCCTCGGACCCCGACTCGCCATCGCTCCCTATTCCACGGGGGGATGGTGTGTTCTCCCTTGGACCCCGGCTCGCCATCACTCCCTATTCCACGGGGGGATGGCGTCTTCTCCCTCGGACCCCGGCTCGCCATCGCTCCCTATTCCACGGGGGGATGGCGTCTTCTCCCTCGGACCCCGGCTCGCCATCGCTCCCTATTCCACGGGGGGATGGTGTGTTCTCCCTCGGACCCCAGCTCGCCATCGCTCCCTATTTCCACGGGGGGATGGCGTGTTCTCGCCCCGGTCCCCTGGGACCCCCTTTGTTCTGCGCTGCCCGTCTGCAGCATCCGAGGAGGAGGAGGAGGATTCCTTTCTGAGCAGCAGAGCCCTACTCGGTGTAGGGACGGAAGAGGATCCCCGTGCCCGGCCTCCGCCGTCGGGCCCCCGGTCCCCGTGCCAGGCCTCCGCCGTTGGGCCCCTGTGCCCGGCCTCCGCCGTTGTATTCATGTCCCTGTCCCCAGCCCCTCTCTCCGGGCCTCTGTCCCAGTTTCTAGCCCGCCTCTCCGGGCCTCTGTCCCTGTCCCCCTCTCCAGTGCCCCTAGTCCCTTAGCCTGTTCGCCTGTTAAAGGCACAGTGCCGCAGTTTTCGTATTTCATGGACTCTAGTGTTTTTTGTGTTCTCCCTTATAGGGACTGTGCCGCTTTTTGTTATATAATACATTTTGCCCTGTTTTGGCTTACTCTCATACCTGTCTTGTGTTGTGCTATTGGGGTCGGTTTCAAACCATAACAAAACCTTTGTAAAACATACATTTTCCGTGGGATTTTTATCAACTTTGGACCTGTATGACTATAAAACTTCAGGCTATGGAACCGTTATGTTTTCCAGCTCCTACCTCTCAGCTGGAACCCAAAAACAGGTATCTGGCAACAAGTCAACACAAAAGGAGCAAATATTTTATTTCAGTGTGTTCAAACCTCTGTTTCTCTATTACATTAGCACTCAAAGTGATTTTTTTTTTGTTTGTGTTTGATTTTTTATTGTGTAAAAAAATTCAGAATGTTACCTTTCAAAAGAGACCAGACTCATGCATGTGCTATAAGTATACAGTATGATAAATCGGAAAATTACTTTGGGTAGCCGTTTTATGCAAAATGTGCCCGACTGTTATGAGGTTAATGAAACCCTGTATTGCCGGGGTGCTGACTCCTCTATTGCTCAGCCTACATGTTATTGATTGCTTTAAGCAACTCATGTGTGTTTTGTTGTTGTCTCCACTATCCAGCTGTAAACATTCTCATGTTGTGCTTTTGACCATAATTTAGACATTGAGGGCTCAACACTGCAAGACAAGTTGCAAAGGAGAGTAAGGGAGAGAGCGGGGGCTGATTAAGAGGGAAAGTGCCCGACAACTCAGGAATTGCTCTTGAGAAATGTTTCTGTTTATCGTCCCAACAGTGAAATGAGGTCTGCGCCCCTGCAGTCACCCCAATGAGACGCCTGTGTGGCCAGTGCATCAGAGTGTTGGCTGCACTTCTCTGTCTTCATCTCACTCTGGAAAGTAAGAAATATGATCTAATATGAGACAGCCAAGCTTAGATTTTTTCAATGGATGAAATGCACCTAAATCACACTCTATTTATTGCGAGATTTCAAAAGTTTGCTTAAAGTTTATTGACAATTGACAATTGGATGGAAATGTAGCTTAGCTTAGCTTAGTGTATGTGTGTGTGTGTGCGTGTGCGTGTGTGTGTGTGTGTGTGTGTGTGTGTGTGTGTGTGTGTGTGTGTGTGTGCGTGCGTGCGTGCGTGTGTGTGTGTGTGTGTGCGTGTGCGTGTGTGTGTGTGTGTGTGCGTGTGTGTGTTTGTGCGTGTGTACAGACTTTTTCTCTCTTTGTCTTGTAGTATTCTGAGATGACAGGGCCAACACATTCTCCTACGCAGAGAGTTGGACAGCCTACCACTTGCATTCCACTGTCAAACGTCTCTGGAAGTAAACTAACCAGTGCTACCTATACTGTACTTGTATTATTTTCCACAACATATTGAATAAATAATAGTATATTATTGTTCCCCCCTAGTATAAACAAAAGATGACTTGAAAAAAGTTAAATAATAAAATGTCACGCTTGGACAGCCTTGTTAATTCACTGTGTCCATGGAAACTAAAGTCATAAAGGTATGGTTTCCTTAGACAGAAAATAACTAGTCAGTTTACTTTGACTAAAGTTATAGCTGCATTTTCTTTCAAACTAATTTGGTCACGTCCGTAATTTGGTACAAGTGTTTGCTCTCTTGGGCATAGGTGTTTAGCAGGATGTGATGTACAGGCATATAAGCAGAGGTGTTTATCAGGCTGTGATGTACAGGCGTAGAGACAGAGGTGTTTAGCAGGCTGTGATGTACAGGCGTAGAGACAGAGGTGTTTAGCAGGCTGTGATGTACAGGTGTAGAGACAGCGGTGTTTAGCAGGCTGTGATGTACAGGCGTAGAGTAGAGACAGAGGTGTTTAGCAGGATGTGATGTACAGGCATATAAGCAGAGGTGTTTATCAGGCTGTGATGTACAGGCGTAGAGACAGAGGTGTTTATCAGGCTGTGATGTACAGGCGTAGAGACAGAGGTGTTTAGCAGGCTGTGATGTACAGGCGTAGAGACAGAGGTGTTTAGCAGGCTGTGATGTACAGGTGTAGAGACAGAGGTGTTTAGCAGGCTGTGATGTACAGGTGTAGAGACAGAGGTGTTTAGCAGGCTGTGATGTACAGGTGTAGAGACAGAGGTGTTTAGCAGGCTGTGATGTACAGGCGTAGAGACAGAGGTGTTTATCAGGCTGTGATGTACAGGTGTAGAGACAGCGGTGTTTAGCAGGCTGTGATGTACAGGCGTAGAGTAGAGACAGAGGTGTTTAGCAGGCTGTGATGTACAGGCATAGAGACAGAGGTGCAGTGATGTACCTGATCGCGTTCAATGAACGATTTTTTATTTTTGTTTGTGTTTGATTTTTTATTGTGTAAAAAACATCAGAATGTTACCTTTCAAAAGAGACCAGACTCATGCATGTGCTATAAGTATACAGTATGATAAATCGGAAATTACTTTGGGTAGCCGTTTTATGCAAAATGTGCCCGACTGTTAAGAGGTTAATGAAACCCTGTATTGCTGGGGTGCTGACTCCTCTATTGCTCAGCCTACATGTTATTGATTGCTTTAAGCAACTCATGTGTGTTTTGTTGTTGTCTCCACTATCCAGCTGTAAACATTCTCATGTTGTGCTTTTGACCATAATTTAGACATTGAGGGCTCAACACTGCAAGACAAGTTGCAAAGGAGAGTAAGGGAGAGAGCGGGGGCTGATTAAGAGGTAAAGTGTGTGTGTGTGTGTGTGTGTGTGTGTGTGTGTGTGTGTGTGTGTGTGTGTGTGTGTGTGTGTGTGTGTGTGTGTGTGTGTGTGTGTGTGTGTGTGTGTGTGTGTGTGTGTGTGTGTGTGTGTGTGTGTGTGTGTGTTGGACAGCGTACCACTTGCATTCCACTGTCAAACGTCTCTGGAAGTAAACTAACCAGTGCTACCTATACTGTACTCGTATTATTTTCCACAACATATTGAATAAATAATAGTATATTATTGTTCCCCCCTATTATAAACAAAAGATGACTTGAAAAAAGTTAAATAATAAAATATCACGCTTGGACAGCCTTGTTAATTCACTGTGTCCATGGAAACGAAAGTCATAAAGGTATGGTTTCCTTAGACAGAAAATAACTAGTCAGTTTACTTTGACTAGAGTTATTGCTGCATTTTCTTTCAAACTAATTTGGTCACGTCCGTAATTTGGTACAAGTGTTTGCTCTCTTGGGCATAGGTGTTTAGCAGGATGTGATGTACAGGCATATAAGCAGAGGTGTTTAGCAGGCTGTGATGTACAGGTGTAGAGACAGGGGTGTTTAGCAGGCTGTGATGTACAGGTGTAGAGACAGCGGTGTTTAGCAGGCTGTGATGTACAGGTGTAGAGACAGAGGTGTTTATCAGGCTGTGATGTACAGGTGTAGAGACAGCGGTGTTTAGCAGGCTGTGATGTACAGGTGTAGAGACAGCGGTGTTTAGCAGGCTGTGATGTACAGGTGTAGAGACAGCAGTGTTTAGCAGGCTGTGATGTACAGGTGTAGAGACAGCGGTGTTTAGCAGGCTGTGATGTACAGGCGTAGAGTAGAGACAGAGGTGTTTAGCAGGCTGTGATGTACAGGCATAGAGACAGAGGTGCAGTGATGTACCTGATCGCGTTCAATGAACGTGTTCGTATTTTGGGCAAACGTGAACTGAACGTACTGTATTTCCGCTAGATGAACGTAATTGAGAACACGTTCATTCTCAGCGCTGTATAACAGCGTTCAAAAGTGCGTTCATTCTCAGCACTGTATTATAACGGCGTTCAAAAGTGTGCCAGATTTCATATGCCTTTCACTTTTTTTTGCACTTTGAATATGGAACTTTGAGGTACAACCTTAGTTTCATACCTCAGCCTGGTTCTTACCTCGTGTTGTGTTAGTACAGAGTTATGTCTGCACATGTTTATATGTTATATGTTTGCACAATGACTACTTTCACTTTTGGTACTTTAAGTATATTTAGATTATTATACTTAATAAAGACCATTCAAGCAGCACGTTTTTCCTCATGTTTTTGAAAATATACTGTAGAGATGAAAGCTGCAGCTGCTACTAGTGTGAACTGAATGGGCGGCAGCAAAGCGTTATGGAAATGCCAGTATTCTGATTGCTGTCTGTGGTTCTATATGGGTTGTGGTAATAAATTTGACAAATAATAGCTCGCAGCAACGTATTGAAAAAAGAACTATAAACTATAAATTAGTTCATTTTTGAAACCATAAACTTTAGTTAAACATTTTGAATTATGAACTATGAACTGAACTAGTTCATTTAAAAATGTGTGAACTGTGAACTGAACTAGTTCATGTAGAAAGTGAACTTTCCCAACACTGCAGAGGTGTTTAGCAGGATGTGATGTACAGGCATTGAGACAGAGGTGTTTAGCAGGCTGTGATGTACAGATGTAGATGCAGAGGTGTTTAGCAGGCTGTGATGTACAGATGTAGAGACAGAGGTGTTTAGCAGGCTGTGATGTACAGATGTAGAGACAGCGGTGTTTAGCAGGCTGTGATGTACAGATGTAGAGGCAGAGGTGTTTAGCAGGCTGTGGGGTACAGGCGTAGAGGCAGAGGTGTTTAGCAGGCTGTGATGTACAGGCGTAGAGACAGAGGTGTTTATCAGGCTGTGATGTACAGGCATAGAGATAGAGGTGTTTAGCAGGCTGTGATGTACAGGCGTAGAGACAGCACTGCGAACTGTGTGAGGTCTCTTCATCAATAATCCACATCCCCTCCACCTCCCTCATCCTGCTGCACACTTCTGCTTGAAGGACACACACAAAACGCACACAAAGTCAGACACACACACACACACACACACACACACACACACACACACACACACACACACACACACACACACACACACACACACACACACACACACACACACACACACACACACACACACACACACACACACTATGAAAATGCACAGAAACACATAAAACACACTCACGTTCACACATTGAGCTATGTTAGTGAAACGATGCCGCTATTGGCCTTATAACATAACAGTCCCATATTGCAACGGGTTGTAGATCTAATAACACATTATCAAAACATAGGTTGTAAAAAAAGAAAAAGAAGCTAGCTAAGCTTTCTCCCAGTATTCTGATCCACCAACAAGTTACTGTAACTTTGCAATTCTTTAACTTCAATAAAATAATTTAGCAATATTGTGTGCCTGCTAGTTACAATGAATGCAAAATATGTTGCTAAGTCCTATCATATTTAATAGTTGGCAACCAACAGTCCAAACAATGTTTTAATGCAATTTAAACAAACAGGTGAACCTGAGTCAGAGAAATAAAGTGAAGGATGGAGGAGGGAGAGGCCTTTGCAGGAACCAGCATCATAGAAGAAACTACAGGTGCAATATTGAGTGTAGGGATGTTCGATATTGGCTTTTTTACCGATATACCGATATACCGTCCAACTCTTAATTTCCGATACCAGTATATCAACCGATACCGATATATGCAGGCGCCCCCCTAATAATTTCAGGTAATTAACATTACATATCGCTTGTCGTGGAATTAACACAACATTATGCATACTTTTGACAATAAATAAAATAAGAATTTGTTCTTACTTACTTGCCTGGGTAAATAAAGTTTAAATAAATGTAATTTCTTTTTTTTTACAAATAAATTTAAATATTTATTTTTAAAACCGATACCGATAATTTCCGATATTAAATTTGAATGCCAATATCGGCCGATAATATTGGTAGGCCGATAATATCGGACATCCCTAATTGAGTGCCATTGTGTAAAGTGAATTAGGGCATATAGTATGTTCAGATGGACTATTTATTCATCATGCAATTAATGAATGCTAAATTATATTTGATGCACATGTCAACCAACTGTCCAAATGATGTTGTCTTAATGTCTGTGTTATGCAATTTAAACAAACAGGTGAACCAGAGGCAGAGAAAGACAGGGTGTGTGTGTGTGTGTGTGTGTGTGTGTGTGTGTGTGTGTGTGTGTGTGTGTGTGTGTGTGTGTGTGTGTGTGTGTGTGTGTGTGTGTGTGTGTGTGTGTGTGTGTGTGTGTGTTAAAAAGTAAGTGTTGTTCAGAAACAATAATGAAATATTGCTCATAATCTGCGGTGACCACCAACATTAATAATTCCAATATGTTATTTCCATGGCCTAGGAAAGTTCAATCAACATTTGTCAACATGAGCTACTCTCTCATAAAGCCATAAACCAGAGAAATATGATTAATGATGATCTTAACCGTCTGTAGTGTAGTAGTAAAAGGGTTAATGACATAGCTCCCATGACCAGGTGGGTCATTTGTTTTGTTTACACATAGTTAGTGGTGTAAAGGTGAATTGGTGTTTTCTCTCTCTGTTTCTCTTATAATCTATACTTAACATGGGAGACGCATTTAATCATTTCTGCTAACAAGGAGGATGATATTTCCTCTCATCCCTTCTCAACAACACACGCCCCCCCCCCCCCCCCCCCCCATCCAATCCCATCCCATCCCCATTAACCCTGTATGGTCTCACTTGCAGGACTAGCCTTGCCATAGCACCTGCAAAGCGCTTTGCAGGAATAGAAGACAATTACAAACAAAAATCAAATGGAAACACTATTTAGTACACGATTACACTATTTGTATATGATAAAATCCAGGATCTGTCCATTCTGTGGAAACACATAACCTGCAGGCTACAGGGTAGGGATGGGTACCGAATCCGGTACTTTTAAGGGTATCGACCGAATCACGTCGGTACTACAGAGTACCAATTCACGTGAGATCCACCGGTGCCACATCTACCACAAAACGAAACCTATGAAGTGTGCCGCACGTTCACGTCAACGTTCACGCGAACAATACATGCATTGCTTACCTATAGGGGTGCACCGATGTATCGGTCGGGTATCGGTATCGGCCGATAAGTGCCTTGTTGACTGCAATCGGCCTATCGGCGGATAAGCTCGAATGTGCCGATGGCAGTAGCCGATAAATTCAGTCGCGTCCTGCACAACGGCGCCGCCCCCAGTCCCCCACACACACACACAAGCTACTGCATCAAAGTTACTACTAAATATTCAACATTCTCTTTTGAGACTCCGCTTCAGACTCTTATCATTTGGCACTAAAAGCTAAACATTGTCACCGATATGGCTGTCCGCAACATGTCATTATCATTAATTGTGTACGCGAGGTGGTCGCTCAGTGACTACATTAACATGAGCTAGGTTATGCAGCCATTATTGCTGGATTATGAATAGCCCCAACTTGAGCCAAGGTAACGTTATGGCTAAACCTTTAACGTTAGTTAACCCTAGCTTTCAGTTAGCTGTTCAATGCTATTAATAACACAACCAAGCGAACCCATCACAGCTCCCCGTCAACACCCCTCTCTCGGGAAGATGGCATTTAAGAAAGTATCTGCTGTTAAAATGACACAAACATTCGTTTTGTGGCATTAACGTTATATAGTTAGTGTTACACGTTCAATAACATCAGCATATTATTTACCCGAAGATAGCAAGTAAGCAAGGCATTACTCCGTTCATAGCGCAGTTCCATTCCGTTGCTCATTCCGTACCCAACTACCCATTCTGCAATCTGTTAATAAAGTTTTCAACCAGACAAATGTATAGAAAGGCTTTGTTTTATTATAACATCTGTTGCAGTAAAATCATTGTGTCTCGTTTGGTCATCCTGTGGAGCGCTCAGCGCTGGTCGGCGGGCAGCTAACGTATTAGCTTGTTGTGGTTCCCGCAAGCAGATCAATGGCGGCATGCCCGGAAGTAGAAAATGAATAAACGCTTGCCGATTGGTGGTAAGAACAGCAGGAGGTGGGTGCTAGCGGTGTGACGTAATTGGCCGAATCGACTGTCAATCAAAATGGTTCTATTGCATTGGTTGAGATCTCTGGTTGAGAGAATAGTATCCATCTGCAGGCCGCCAGACCGATAATGGGAGAGGGATAGTGCTACATGGCATGGTGGAATTAATACCATAAACATATTTCTTGATGTTTTCTTTTTTTAAGTAAGTAAAGAGGCCTACAAATACAAACATACACATACAAATATACAGTAGTTTCATTAAAAAAGATATATATATTACAAAAATATATATAAAAAAAATAAATATAAAGAAAAATTACAAATACTTATTTTTTGCCACAAATATCGGTATCGGTATCGGCCGATTGTGTTAGTTGAACAATCGGTATCGGTATCGGTGGCCAATTTTCATATCGGTGCATCGGTGCAAATATAGGCCCTGTCTACACTCTATACTCCTAGGCAGACAGTAGCAGCACCCCCATTTCCATAAACACTGTCTACACTCTATACTCCTAGACAGACAGTAGCAACACCCACATTTCCATAAACACGGCTGCAACGCTGCTTACAAATGAGCGGCCTCTCGGTTGGTGGTGACTCCACCCGCCCACGGGGTGGTCTGACTCCACCCCGTGGGCGGTTCCCAGGTCTGACTCCACCCTGTGGGCGGTGCCTAAATGTCTTGTTCTTTTGTCATGCATTGTTCCCTGATGAGGACCAGTGGGCTGCAAGGCGTGGATGCCACGTCCATCACTTCCCTCGTCGTTCTAGAATAAAGGCTTTCATTTTCTTCTCTTCTTTTCCTTTTTTTGTTTACTGTTTTTCTGTTTTTGTGTTTACACTCTGGCTCATTATTTTCTATGATTTTGAACAAGTTCGAATGACAATCATCATTTCTGTCTTATCGATATCTGTGGTGCGTCCTGGTGGTTTTTATCTCTGATCCTGACGGCGGCTCAGGAAGGCACAACCGGCACGTGCCACTTTGAAATGGGGTGGAAATCATGCCCACCGTGTGGCAGGTGTGCTTTCAAGTGCACCCAGAGCGTGATTGCTGGAAATGTTCCTGTCTGTTTTTAGTACCATCTATAACAACGTCCTTTGTGGTGAAAAGGGCCCATAGAATGGAACAGAATAGATTTGATTGAATTTTTACTGTACAACAGAGGCTGAGAATGTCTCTATTCAGAAGCCAATGATCCCTCCATTATCTACCAGGTCCCGGACACACTGTGTTCATCTCCACCTCATCAGCCGCAGCATGAAACCACATCAAATCAATCACCATGACGACACCACGCGTGCCATTACACAAAATGTCATATTGCGAAAGAGCTTCTGCAATGATTCCGGAGAATCAGTAGAGGAAACTATAGTTAGGTCTGTCATCTTATTTGGGAGGGTCACGTGACTTTGATATAACTCTCTCATGATGCCGCTGCAACAGCTATGTCCCAAGTGCTTCGCAGTAATCGAACAATTTACTGACCTCCACCATCAAATGAGTTTGAATGAAAATGTGGCAATAACTTTTAATTGCATGCATAGGCGCCCACTTAACGGAGCAGACGATGCACGGGCTCCAGGACTATTGAACTTGGGGGAGCAAGCTTGTCTCTTTGCTCCCTCACTTTTTGATCATATCATATGATATAAATATCCCCCCCAATATATAAATCTTATCGAACCATAACTACGTAATTTCAATCAAATTAATAATACGCAATGACACTTAATAGCAAGTTTTTAAGTTTCCAAAGATTGTGTGACCCCCCCACTTTAATGGTTTGATCCAGTGCCCACGGGCCACGGTTCGTCGGCATGACGTATACGACATGTTGGGGGAGGCGGCTTTTTCGAAAGCGTTTGAAAAATTCAGGCTGGATATTGGATAACATTGTGACTCGTGAGGATTATTCTTCGGCGTTTACATCAAAATGGAGCAAATCATCACGTAAGTCGAACACTGTGACTGTATACTAAATGCGCAAACAGATTGAAACTGAATATTTCTCGTATGGTGAGCCTCGGCGCTGCTGCACCGAGTGAATCCAGAGATACAGGATGGTGCGCAGGCGCTGTGATCACCCAACGGCGGAAATAATGCCGCTTTGAGCAGTTTATAAAAAAAATTAAAAAAATATTTATTAGCAACGCCGAGCTTTCAAACCATCCCGTATCTCTGTGCGAACCCCTCGTGCGACTGTGAGCACCTTTGTAATGTCTCTGTGATACTTGTATAACGAACGGTTCGGCCAGAACCAGTCCTTCATGGTAAATCTAGGTTGGTTTCCCATTGAGGAGCAAGTGACTGTGGATTCACTCGGTGCAGCACAGTCACGAAAGGGGACCCTGATGTAAACAAGACAAACGTCTTTCTCTGGTCTGCATCCCCTTAACAATTGTGTGTATTGAGCCGTACTGTATTGTACCCATTCTGCAATCTGTTAAATAAAGTTTTCATTCATTCAGCCGCCGCGCTCACTGGGGCTATTGATAGCGTCAATTAGTTGTTGTTGTTGTTGTTGTTGGTGCTGCGGATGTGAACGGGGCGCCTGTTCCTTAATGACAAGCAAGCAGTGCAAGAATGCGGAAGCATTCTACCGTAGTGGCGTGCGGTAATGCGCCTTTCATTTTCCTTCGCCCAGCGCCCAGGTGCGTGCACCGGCGGCGGCGTGCTCGCTCAGGTGCGTGCGTGCGCCGGCGTGCTCGCGCGAGGTGCCCGCGCATGCACATGAGATCCCGCCTTGGTTCGACACGAGCGGAGCTCAATATATATATAAGTCACCGCCCCTTATTCAGTATCCAGAAATAGCTCAATTGGCAAGACTGCATGGCTGTGGATCCTACGGCTCGTTTGCTGGCGAGTTCGAATCCCATCAAATATTTTTTTTTAACGTGTATTCTTTCGCCGGTTAAGGTTAGGCATGGTTAAGGTTAAGGTTAAGGTTAGGCATTGTTTCGGAGTTGGTTAAGGTTAGAACGGTTAAGTTTAGGCGCTGTTAAGGAGCTGGTTAAGGTTAGAGTTTGTCAAAGAGAATGGCAATAGACAGCCTATTTCCGCACGACAGCTCCCAAAGCGGGCCTGAAAAGAAAGGCGCTTTACCGTAGTGGCGTGCGGTGACGAATGCTTCCGCATTTTTGCACTGCTTGCTTGTCATTAAGGTACACGCGAACGGGGCTGGAGGGGCTTTGGGAGGATGGGAAAGTTATTATTATTATTATTATTATAATAGTAATTGGCTATCATACGTGCCTAGCTAGCGTTAGCTAAAAGAGCCCTCACAGTGAAGTTGTTATTATTATAGCTATCATACTGCAATATAAACTGAGTTTTATAGTGAAAAGAGCAGCTTTATTTTGGTCAAGATTGAAGGCTCTATATTGCAGGAAATTGCACATACAGGTGTTCATTAAATGTAAAAAAAATATGCCGTGGAGGGGGTCGTGCCGGACCCCCTCCAAACCACCCCTTGCAAAAAAAAATAAAATAAATAAATGTAAAAAAATAAAAGAATAAAAAAAAAACTTGCACCCCCACTTTCAACTATAACTAGGCGGCCATGATTGCATGTATAGCCTGTATACACAGTATCACAAATAAACAAATGCTGAGCTTGTCTGAACATATATGAGTTATGATACATACAGTTATCAGAAAAGTATTTGCATTCATAATGAGCCTCATTCATGAAGCGATATAATAACAGATTTCCTCTAATTTTGTTCTTACCTGGGATTCAGCAATGTTTTCTTATTGTTGCTTTTCTCGCAGGCAAGACCAAATTCTAAGAGTGGTCGAGAGCACTCTTACCCAGATAAGAAACTCTCACCCAGATGAGAAACATTTAAAAAGCCTACCATTCCTAATAATAATAATACATCAGATTTATATAGCGCTTTTCCTAATTGTAGACACTTTACAAAACAAACAATACAATACAATACAGTTTTAGTAGATACAATAAAAATATATATAAAAAGGTGAGAGAGGAAGGAGTTCATGGGTTGAAAGCAAACCATTGGTCAATTGCCCCCAAATACGACTTTATAAACCCAGAACTTTTCAATAATAATAATAATAATAATAATAATAATAATAATAATAATAATAATAATAATAATAATAATTATTATTATTATTATTATTATTATTATTATTATTATTATTATTATTATTATTATTATTATTATTATTATTATTATTATTATTATTATTATAACTTATTGTGTGCGTTTTTCTTCTGAAATGGATTATATATTGCTGTTAGAACAGTTAGATGCTGGCTGCCCAGGCGTATGCATAGAACGCATATTTACAACATCTCCTCTCCTCTCTTCTCTTCTTTTGTCGTACAAGTTCTGAGCGCATTCAGGGTTTTAGCCACAGGGACCTTTCAGAGAGAGATGACAGGTGACAGATCCAGTAATTCCCAACCTACTGCGCGATTGGTTCTTGACAAGCGTCGTCAAGTCGTTCAGTATTGACAAAGCCTACTTTGCTGGAACGATTTATTTCACACTATACAGTATGCGGTATACGTATAAGTACAAGTATAAGTCTTTATTTGTCATCAGATTAACACACACACACATGCGATGAGCGACCCACAGGAACACACACACATGCACTGAGTCGCGAGTCGTGACATGTGTGTGTATGTCATTTTGAGATCAGTCGCAAATCGCTTTCTGTTGAATGGATCAGACAGGGATCAGATGCCGAAACGCAGCTGTTTTACACACGCCTCATTCGCCTTATAAGGGGATGGCGGGCGTGTCTGTATGCAAATGATTTTAGCACGAATGTGCATTTTAATTTAAGAATGAGTGGGATTCATCATGCAACCGACCTGGGTAAGAACCGATTTTGACGTTAAGAACGGCTTGATGAATGTGGCGGTGGCTTTTCTTATTGTTCTCTTAACAGACAGGTAAGCAAGAATATAAGAAAAATAATAAGAGAGTATTGTTGAATGAGGCCCATTGTTGTTTCCATGGAAATCCATTGCTGTACAGTCACCGTGAAGTGAAATGATTAAAGGTGACCTATTGTGAAAATAGAATTTTTCTGTGTTTTGCATTGTTTCTACAGAAGGAGGGGTTGTCCCAAAACAGAGAATGTTAAATGATGTGCATTGTGCCTTTTCTGCACTTCAGCTGTGACAGGAACCCTCCCTCCTGAAATGAGCCATTAAGAATTGCTGCCACGAAGTAGTTAATATTTGCGTGTGAAGATATCTTGATAAATCGTACGCATACAAGATGTATATTGTATATTTTGTATAGTGTTTGGTCTTTAACTTTTTACTGTATGAAGCACAATTTCGGGAGGGTCATACAGTAAAGTCTGACCCATCGTCCAGCTCTCTGCGTAGGAGCGTGTTCTACACCGTCCTACAACTCCATAAAACCAGTATATGATCTTATCATTCTGGCCACAGGACCAGCCTCATCCCCATCAGCCTCACGGCCATTCATCCTCATTGTGAGGACTCTGCGACGTCTATGTTCTGATTAAACCATTCAATATACACAGCAGTCACAATCAATGGGTTGTGTTTAAGTGAATGGAGGGCGACGTCGAGTGCTTCTTTGTGGGCGGGGGGTGGATTTATTCTACAGAGCGGCTTTGTACAGTATGATTCCACAGAACTATAATATGATTCTACAAACCTGTCTTCGGAGCCGACGGTGTTTCCATCAGACCTCCTTCCAACCAATCAATCTCCTCTGTCTGGACAACCGGATCGATTCGCCCCTTATACCGTGTCCCCTATGGGAGCCTCCTCCCGCTCCAATACCTCTCTTGTCGTGTTAATGTCGACCCGCATCACCAATTTTGCCCTGGGGGTCGAAGCAGGACTGATGAATTAGCAATAGCATAGCACTCCCATTTGCCGTTGTATTGTTGTAACGGGCCGCGCTAATCGCTGTTAGCGGTGGACTAACAGTTACAGGCTAGTGAGTCTGTATATTAGTAAGACCGGAGTCACTAACACATGGTGCTGGAAAGGCAAGGGTAATGGTAATTTGCTCTGGGCAATGTTCACTCTTTTCTCTGTGCCGAGATATACAGTACACACACACACACACATGCACGCACACACACACACGCGCGTGCGCGCACACACACATGCGCGTGCGCGCTCGCACGCACACACACACACACACACACACACACACACACACACACACACACACACACACACACACACACACACACACACACACACACACACACACACACACACACACACACACTACTGCTTGACCTTACTCCTATAGAACCCACCTCACCCCTGCCCACTTTGACAACCTAGGATGGCTTAGAGTAGACGACAGAATACAGCAACTTGCAATGGGTCTGGTCTACAAGATACACTACACACCAAGGTACCCATGTACATGTCAAAATACTTCCCAAAGGTCAGTGAATACCATGATCACAACACCAGAGGGAGCTCCACAAATCATGTTAAACCCAGATTCGGCTCAAACAAGGGACTAAACACGTTTAGCAATTATGCCACATCAATGTGGAACGCCCTACCCAAAGCTGTAAAGGAATGTGAATCACTACCCACTTTCAAAACCACTCTCAAAGAACACCTACGGGAGACTGCCGTAGGAATTCGAAACTGGCCCCTGTAAATGTCCTAACCCAACCCCCTCCAATGTACAGTAAATGACCAAGTATGGTTTTGTCAATATTCCAATGTACAGTTTTGCTTGTACAGTTGTACAGTGTGCCCCACCCACCCCTCCTACCCAACGCCCCCCCCCCCACCCCCCCCACCCAACCACCTCCAATGTACAGCCCCCCCCCCACCCACCCCACCTACCCAACCTCCTCCAATGTACAGTTTTTACGTCAAATGTATATAGTCTCTCTTTTAGACTCTTTTTGTATCACAAACAGTACTGTATTTGTAAATCTGGTATGTCATAAATGTATAGATGGAGCAGTACTGTCTATCTGTATGTCATGTATGTCATATATGTCCTGATGAATTGAAAATGGGGGACCCTGATGTAAACAAGACGAAAGTATTTCTCTGGTCTGCATCCCCTTAACAATTGTGTGTATTGAGCTGTACTGTATTGTACCCATTCTGCAATCTGTTAATAAAGTTTTCAATCAATCAATCAATCAATCACACACACACGTGCGCACGCACACACACACACACACACACACACACACACACACACACACACACACACACACACACACACACACACACACACACACACACACACACACACACACACACACACACACACATTATTCGACTAGGGCAAAGTAAAATATATTGTTGGTTTCCTGTTGGTTGTCAGTTTGGCCATGGGTAGGTAGGGAATTTATTTTATTTTATTTTTTTATTTTATTCTTTCCCATGGCGACTATGGATAGGGATCGAATTTCTTTATTTAATTAAAATGTTCACAACAACATGGATGCATGTACTCTGCCAGCATGTTTAATATCCATAATACTAAATGTTTGACTAAGATTTCTATGAAACTTTATTATTAAAAAAGAAAAAAGATAAAAATCTGATTTTTATTTATTATTATTATTTTTTTTTTAACTCATAAAATATATTGGGTCGCACCTAAATCGGCAGGGTCGGTCGGCAACCGGAAACCAACTATTAATTTTGTTAGGCCTAGTCGAGGTCAGCCCTACTACTACTACTAATAATAATAATAATAATAATAATAATAATAATAATAATAATAATAATAATAATAATAATAATAATAATAATAATAATAATAATAATATATCTCTATCTTAAAACAATGATTGTTTGATAGAGGATATATGGAGTCTTAAAAACTTGCAATAACTTTCAGGTTTCTCCTGTTTCACACAAAATACCCATTTCATTTTCAACCTTAGGTTAACAATGCAGACAATTCAACACAACACAACCCAGTACAACCTAGTACAACACAATTCAATTAAATTCAATTCAATTAAAAAAACTTTATTAGTCCCGCAAGGGGCAATTTAGAGCATGATACGGCAAACAGCTGCATTTCTTCACATTCAAGACAAAACAGGAACAAGAGACACACATGACACTTCAAAGCACAAGAGACATGACACTGCCACCCTGCACAAGTCCAATAAATAAATAGATTCGGTAAAAATTTTTAAATCAAGGGGTCAAAGGGTGCATGTTATTAAACTGACCTTTCCTTGTACTGTGGCCATTCACCAGTCGAATGGCCTCTGGTACAAACCCAAACTTTCTTCTGTCTGTTTTACAGGCAGGCTGTCTAGCGCTTTCCTAAGGGCAGCAGTGTAGCATTGTAAAACTGCATTAGGGATCTTTTTGTTCTGCCGATTCTTTTTTTGAGCTAAGGTTGACAACACCTTGCAGTTTGTTCTTGTCTCTTTGACAGAGGGATGTGAACCAGCATACAAATGAAAAGGTTAAAATACTCTCAATAAAGGAAGAATAAAACGTTGTCAGAATTCTCTGGTCGACTCTAAAGGAGTTTAGTTTATGAAGACAGTACAGAGTACAGACGCTGATGAGCCTTTTTTTTATTATTATTATTATTATTATTATTATTATTATTATTATTATTATTATTATTATTATTATTATTATTATTATTATTATTATTATTATTATTATTATTATTATTATTATTTTTCTTATTTTTTTGTCATCAAACACAGTTCCTAAGTATTTCAGCTCCGTGGATGGTTGTTGGGGCGACGTCTATGTGTTTTGGTGAGATAATAATTTCTTTGGTTTTGGATACATTTAAATCCAGAAAACAGCCATCACACCAGTCTACAAAGTCTTGTATTATGGGTCCATGTGATTTATCTGACTGACTGAGAAGAGATAAGATAATACTGTCGTCATGCATGCAAGCAAGAGTGTCCTTGATCGCCTTAATGTTTTGTATCACTCAACAATTAGGCTTGCTTTTTCAACTTATACACGTCTGTAATTGGCCATCGTTACACTCTCAACGAGAAATGTATTGGCTTACACTCATTTACAAAACCCTCATTGGTCTGACTTCTATTTATTTGATACACCTGTTATTAAAATTAATTCAAGTCATCTACTCCCTATAACACAAGAGCTGATCACCAAAAGGACAAATTGATCCATTTGAAGACATTTAAATGTGTCTTCTATTTGTAATTGTATTTGGTTGTTTGTTTGGTGTGTGTTTTAACCCTTCCACTACCACACTACCAAATGGTTAACCCTTTCACAGCAACAATACAGAAGGTTAACCCGTTCACTGCCACACGACAAATGGTTAACCCTTTCACTACCACTACAGAAGGTTAACCCTTTACTATCACACTACAGACGGTTAACCTCACCTTAGGGATGTATGTATAATTTGTGTCCAATAGTCTTGTTCTAAGGATTGTTCTTTTTTTTTCTTATCCATGTTACCCTTTGAGACGTCCTTTTGTCCTCTCGCCAGGCCATCATTGTAAATAAGAATGTGTTGCCCTGCCTGGCTAAATAAAGGTTAAATAAATATAAATAAAAAACACTAACTAAGACACTGAAGCAGTAAGAATCAGAAGCAGTTTGAGTTGTGCTGCACCCTATTTAACCCTTTAACTACCACACTACAAAGGGTTAATACTTTCACTACCACACAACAAAGGGTTAACCATTGCACTACCACACTACAGAAGATTAACCTTGCACTACCACACTACAGATGGTTAACCTTGCACTACCACACTACAGACGGTTAACCTTTCACTACCACACTACCACACTACAGACGGTTAACCGGCCTGTAGTGTGTTAGTGAAAGGGTTAACCTTATATAGTGTGGTAGTGAAAGGGTTAATCTGTGGTGCCTCAAGCCTGGCCAGTTCAAGAGAGTAGTCCAGCCCCACTGACTTTGATTGACAGCCCAGTGTGATACACTAGACCCATGCTGCATGCACCATTTCTTCACTCACGGTCAGGAACTTCCACGCCGACTTCATGTTGTGTAACGCTCAAATTTGACCATCACAGAATCGGATATACTGAGACTGCTTGGCCGGTCGCCGGTCATTGTCAAAGCTGTTGTTGAATATTTCAAAATGTTCTACTAGTATCCTCAAGTCACATGGGTAGTTGCCTCTTTGACACCACCTACTGAATACCCAGAGTAGGAGATGAAGTTTATTTATGTCTATAAATGCTGTGTAGTGTGGATGCCTACTGTATATGAGTAGGGTCACGGGTGAGTAACCTACATGCCATTACTACTTTTTATCTATATTGACTCATTATAGCTATAGCTTTTTTTTTATCTTGAAATAATATAAAACCCGCCCGTTACAATGACATTGTTTATCATTACATACAATGTATCGATGCCTGTAGCTAAATGCTGAAAAACAGGGAACAAAATAAACGTTTTAGCTTTAGATTTCAAAAACTACCAGCCAGAGAGATTTTTTACCGGCCAACATTTTTAAATAGCTTTTTAGTATATCTCCATGAATTATTATATGTATTGTGTGTTATCTCTCCACTCCAAGCTATGGTAGTGATTGTGCCAGCACAGGAGATACGATTACAATACTTTTTTTAATATATACATATTTAAATCAATATCTTCCTTTTGAATAAAATAGGCTCAGGAATCAGGATTGTTAAAGCTAATTAGCTTAATCCATGTCAAAAACAGTAGCCTATAGTAAATGTATACACACACACAAACAACACACACACACACACACACAAGAGAGAGTATAGTATGCTATAGCTTATAGCAGACTTAATAATTTTTTATGTTTGCTAACGAAGCGAAATATTTATTATCATCAACCATCCAGTTTTTATAGTATAACGCTACTTCAAATAAGTGAACGTACAGAGAGAGAGGGAGAGAGGGAGAGAGAGGCTCAGCCCCCC
>NC_140178.1:86586544-86626544 GCF_963971535.1 Notolepis coatsorum | reverse complement strand
CTGATGGGATCAGAGTCGGAGTCGGATGACGACACACCAGTACGCAATGCTGTGGAGTTCAAGTTCAAGTTTCAAGTTTCTTTAATAGTTGTCATACAGAAGTACAGAATACTTTTATACAAAATGCTTCTTACTGTTACGCTCCAGAGACTGTGCAAGACAAGATAAGTATGAAATAAAATAACATATTATAGCATGTAAATTAGAAGTAAAAAATGAGGTCACAGTGTCCAGTATAGACATATGTACAATGTTCGATGCATAATAGACGTAACTGAGTTACCATATAACAATATACTATGCAGTGTACTAATATACAATACTATATAGTACAAAGCAGAAATGGGATGAGGTACAATTTAGGTACAATTTACAGTAGGTGTACGAGTTGTAGTGCAAATCCTTTATCAATAAATATAAAGTGTGTTTGTGTGATCTAAAGTGTGGAGAGTGGGTGCTGCAGTGTGTTGTTTGTTTAAGTGAGTGTGTGCGTGTGGGTGTGTGTGCTATGTGCAATTGATGGTTGTTGCATAGTGTTTATTGTTCGTTGAGCAGCCTGATGGCCTGGGGATAGAAGCTTCTTCTGAGTCTTTCTGTGCTCGCCTTAAGACTCCGGTATCGCTTGCCTGACCGCAGCAGTTCAAAGAGGCAGTTGTTCGGGTGGCTGGAGTCCTTGATGATTCTCTTCGCCTACCCCCCTGCACCGCTTGTTGTAAATGTTCTGGAGGGTGGGAAGCCCCCCTCCAATTGTGCGTTCGGCTGAACGTGTCACTCTTTGTAGTCTGCTACGGTCTTGTGCAGTGCTATTCCCAAACCAGGAGGTGATGTTGCCAGTCAGGATGCTCTCTATTGTACATGAGTAGAAGTTCCTAAGGATCTTCTGACTGACTTGGAACTTCCTTAGGCGCCTGAGGAAGTAGAGGCGTTGTCGTGCCTTCTTCACAACACTGTCAATGTGTGTGGTCCATGTCAAGTCCTCGGATATGTGGGCTCCGAGGTACTTGAAACTGTTCACTCTCTCAACCGGTGCCCCGTCGATGCTGAGGGGGCTGTAGTCCTTGACCCCCGACCTCCTGAAGTCCACAATCATCTCTTTTGTTTTGCTGACGTTCAGGGAGAGGCAGTTCTCCTGACACCACTGTGACAGATTCTCTACCTCTTCCAGGTAGGCCCTCTCGTCGTTGGCAGAGATCAGGCCCACCACTACTGTGTCATCAGCAAATTTGATGATTGTGTTGTTGTTCCGCTGTGCCACGCAGTCATGTGTGTACAGGGAGTAGAGGAGGGGGCTCAGAACACAGCCCTGGGGGGCCCCTATGTTGAGCGTGATGGATGAGGAGGTGCAGTTGCCTGCTCTTACCACCTGGGGTCTGCCCGTCAGGAAGTCCAAGACCCACTGGCAGAGGTCATAGTTCAAGCCCAGGTCCCTGAGCTTGGCTATGAGTTTGGAGGGGACTATGGTATTGAATGCTGAGCTGTTGTCGATGAATAGCATTCTCACATAGTTCCCCTGCCTCTTGTCCAGGTGTGATGCTGCTGTGTGCAGCACATGGGCTATGGTGTCCTCCGTGGACCTGTTGGGGCGATAATGGAGAGGTACAAGGTAGAGCCAAGTGCCAGCTTGGATCAGTGTCCACTGAAGTGGTGGTCAGACCACACTGCTGTCTATGGTAAGCTGGCCCACAGGCGTCACACGATTGGCGCAGATGTCACATGACCAGAAACGTCAGTGGCCAATCAGAACGCAGAGCGCGAACGCGGAACTGGAGGGTAGTTGGTAAAAGTAAAAGCGGCCCACATTGCCCTGAAGTACTTGGGGACCCCTGCCTCAACTGTCCCATGCGAGAGACTGTTCTCTTTATCAGGCCATATTGTACAGAAGAAGAGAGCTAGTTTGTGACCAGCCAATGTGAACAAGCTGGTCTGCCTGAGTGACTGGTGGAAGAAGGAGAAGTAGAGATTGGACTGATTGAGTCAAGCCATGTCACATAGCTACTGAGTGACTGTACTGGTAACATTATTTGTGTTCTGAATAAAACAATTTATTAAACACAAGTACATCTTATTGAACATTATTTTGATATTTCATTACCAATTATCATAGCAAAACAGCTTTTTCAAACAGTCTGTAATGCATTTTGGAAACGGGAGATGGGCTCATGGTGTAATGGGCCACCTGGCCTGAGAAACGTAAGGAGGAAAGAAAAAGTAAGGACTGGTCATTATTTGGGTAGAACACACATATTTTGAATGCCTTCGGCAGACTTCAAATGAGCCATTTTAATCTAGATTAATCTAGATTAACTCCATGATTGCAGATAGATTCATCTAGATTTAAAAAATGAATCTATGCCCACCTCTAGTTTAGAGTGTATCAGAGCTTAGAACATTATGATGGAAGTGTATGATGCTTAATTATGTCTCATGTTGTTGCAGCGATTTTTTTCATTTGTTATACAGATTTGGTGCATAATGTATATAGTTTCATATGATACTGTAGCTGAGTGGATTTGAACCTGGGATAGTTAGATAATACAGTAGTCGTCACCAATGTAGCCGAGTGGATTTGAACTTGGGAACATTGGGTCCACAGGCGGCCGCACTAACCAACTGAGCTAAAGGGTCCGACCCGTTAGCAGGTGCTGGATGACTGCGACCGACTCCTCAGTAGTTTACAATACCACTACTATGGCGCTATAGCTTGTGCTCTGCAGCCTCTGAAAGACTAAAACCGCGGGTCTAAGAGGGTTAAGCCTGCTGCTGTTACTGACGTGGTTGCTGGTAAAACTTCCTCCATCGCCACTGCCTCCAGCTGCATTAGTCCTTTCCCATTATCTAGATGTGCACTCTACTGATATGCACTCTACTGATATGCGCCCGTATGTATGATACTGTTGACCCTGTTGTATCTCTGTGTCTCCTCTCTGTTCTGTGTGGACCCCTTGGGGGTTAAATGATTTGCGTTTGCAGTCAAATCTGTATCATCATGCCTACGTGGGTTTTTGCTCAGAGCACCCCGTTTTACCCCCAAGTCCTCCTGTGAAACCCTTTGTTGCAATAATTGGTTTAATCTCTATGGCTAGAGTGATCCTGACTGAAATAGCATCACACATGGAAACAACAGCAGCACGCTGAAACAGCATTTTAATGAATTCATGCTATTGTGTTGATGTGTTTAGCCAAAGCACCATGTGTGTACCAAGTATACCATGGGGATATACACTGTTAGTATGGACGGCCCCAGTGGGAGTCAAATCAGTAACCCTGGCAGCGATGCTGGCATGATCTAACCATTGAGCTACACCGGGAATTCAACCCCTAACCCTGGCAGTGTTGAGTTACACAGGGAATCCAACCCCTACAGTACATGTAACTCCGGCCATGTTGAGCTACACAGGGAATTCAACCCCTAACCCTGGCAGTGGTGAGCTACACAGGGAATTCAACCCCTAACCCTGGCAGTGGTGAGCTACACAGGGAATTCAACCCCTAACCCTTGCAGTGTTGAGCTACACAGGGAATTAAACCCCTAACCCTGGCAGTGTTGAGTTATACAGGGAATGGAACTCTAAAAGGATTGCACCAAGATATAGCTTAGTTTAGCATGAAAGAGCTAATTAGACGATGTCGCTGTTGGGATTGCACACAAACCCCCAAATACCGTTATGCTTACTGTATAACCATACGACGCCTGGTCATACTGCTCTATATTCTCTCAACATACATGTAGATTCACAGACCCAAGCCAAAACGACTCTATCTCACTTTCAACCTCATCTTCTCTCTCACCCATTCCATCAGCTACCCTGCCTACAATTGTGTAAATGTATCTATGTTATTTCACAGGATGAACCTCTTGAGATGTAGAGTCTCGTTTTCAAGTCCTGCATTGCCTGCATTAATAATACGCCCCTCCTGACAAATGACTTCAGGAGACAATGGCACACAAGGAGCAGCAACAGAGGGAGGATGGTTTGGATGGAGAGAAGGGAGGGTTGGCAAAGGAAGGATGCAGGGACGAAGGGATGACAAATTAGCTTCCACCAGTCGCTCTCTCCTGATAAAATGGCAATTAACCCTATCTCCCTCCACGGTTAATCTCCTGTCTTCTAGTTCCTATAATTCCCCTCTCTCTCTCTCTCTCTCTCTCTCTCTCTCTCTCTCTCTCTCTCTCTCTCTCTCTCTCTCTCTCTCTCTCTCTCTCTCTCTCTCTCTCTCTGAATCTCTCGTCTTTTATTCATTGTTCTCCACCTACACTGTAAAAAAAAAAGGGTCAGTGAGTCAGTTTTTACCAGCTAGAGATGAACGGTAGATTAGGTTAATCAGAAATATTAGATTCATACCATTTCTGGTTACACAAGTTGTCTTATTATGATTCAGTAAATTGAATAATCTCCATTCATTCATCACTCCTACAAGCTGGGACGTAGAGGTGTATGGGGGGGGGGGGTTGAGGGAGGGACCGAGCAATGCAATAGACCTATCGCTAAGCCACGCCCCCTTTGAAAACTCGGCCACAGAGCCGACCGTGTAAATGACTCTCGTTGACGATGGCTGCACGCAGCCCCTTTCCTGACTGTGATGCAAGCCTTGCTTCACAGTCACGAAAGGGGCTAGGCCGCTGGAGATTTACCACAGCAGGTAATAGACCTGTTTTTTAAAGATAACACAAATATTTCATCTAGAAGCAGACAGAGGGTTACAATATGCAGTGGAAAAGTACGTTCATGAGATACACATTTACCTTAGACCTCCATGGTGATGCAAGGATTAGCTATAGATAATGTCTCAAGCATTACTTACAGTTGACTTGATTGAAGATTACAAGAACTATGACGATAATCCATGATTACTATTGCTGATACATTTAGTTTAGTGGTCCAACGCAGTATACGAGCTAGACCCGACAGTTATATTTCGTATGGCTATCGCGTCCCGCTCAAGCCTATTGAGATACCCCTTATCTCCTTGTACCTAGTGTACACCACCACGAACAATTTATGCACCCACACCTGACCGGGTCCCGCCTCTATGGAGGCGTAGCCTATACGACCATGGTACTGGTCACCAAACACCTTTCCTCTATTTTCGTTCCATCATATTGGATGCTGTGCACCGTATGTAACTAGTAGTATGAAAAGATTAGAGAAGGTTCGTAATGTTGAAAGCTTACCGGAGGTTTGCTTTTCCCTGGCATCTTCGGAGCATGTTTCAGCGACACATTGGGCCGGTGCTGATGTTTCCTCGGCTGACGACGGCAGACCGAGGGGCAGCGTACAAGGTTTGACTATCAAGTCGGCTTGTACAAAGGTAAGGCCTGTGTCATTAGGCATCAATGTCAGTATTGGTAATGCTGTGGAGTATGTTTCGGCGCCAGGGCCGGGGCGGCTTGGTGATCGTTCCACTGCAGTGGACGGTTTCCTGTCAATCCTGGAGCACGCTGCTAACGTTAATGCTACTACTGCTACTTCTGCTAATGCTAACGTTGACGCTGAAATGGGTCGTTGTTCTAATAATCCCCGCCGCGGGATACCGCTTTTCCCTCCTCTTACCAGCTTCATTGATGAAGGTCAGTCGGTGGTTGATGTGGGGGGTTTCGCTGAGTCCTATTTACCTTTTTTACAGGTGAACGGGCTAACAACAGGGTGCAGGCCGGGTGTACCGTGGCTAAGCAGCCAGGTAGCTTTGTTCCTGTGCCCCGGCGGGGATGAACGACGTCCCGCCTGGCCGATGCTTGATAGCGAATCGGCTCGGAGGGTGGCAGTATGGACGGATGAGTTGTATACTGCTACAGGATGGTATTTGGCGGCGGCCAGTGTTATGGCTCAGCTGGCTAGTTTCCTATCCATATTGGCGTCGGGTAGTAGGACTTTGGGTCCAGCCGACATTGTAAACATGTTGCATGTTTGTGGTGTTATAGAGATCTTGACTCAGTCGCAAGCTATAACTGCGGGGAGGATTAGGATACTATCAACGTTTGTTGTTAGGCATGTTTGGTTGGAGCAATCTCCTCACGACTCCTTTTTCCACAGATAGTCTTTTTGGGCATTCTGTGGAGGCGCAGGCGGCTGTTGATCTGGGTCCTACACCGCCTCACGCTGTGCAGCCAGAGGTGGGAGCACGGTCTCGTCAACGACTGTGGTGAGATCCTCGACAGGCGGCCATGTTTCCCCCGCCAGTGGTGCCCTGGGTGGAGAGTCAACAGGGTACCACAAGGCCGACAGCCTTGGCGGCCGAGGGATCGGCCATTTTGGGTGAATTCGAGTTTGGTAAAACAAGCCGTCGTCACTTTGCCGCGAGCAGCCCGCCCCCCGTTCAATCCTCTCTCTGTTACCCACGGAAGCGGGGCTCTGATCGTTCTCCTTTGGCTGCGGGCCGCGAACCTTCATTGAAGCGTATGCGGCCCCCTTCTTCACTGCTCATGGGGACAGGGGCTGACACCCAGTTGATGGCTGAGCCTGGGTCTGTCCGTGAGAATGTTCCGTCGCGTGGTTCCTGCACCACACGTTGTGTATTGGATGAGCCTGGTGTTATAGCTGCCACTAGCTACAGTGGTCAGCTGGGGGACTCGAGGCCTCTTCTGTTGAATGCACAGCAAGGGTTACCCCGTCTTCGCCTTCGCCAGGCGGGGTATCGCGCTGGTGCCTCCCACTCCCGTCACAGCGGCAGTGGTCTGCAAAGGAGAGGCGAGCGTGATTTGGGTGGTAGCAATATCACTGCAGGGCTTCGGCGTGTAGGAGCCCATGGGGTCCTCATGCCTTGCGTGCCTAGCTGCGGAACAACTCCTCAGCATGCGCTAGAGGGGTGTTCAGGGGGGGGGGGTGTGTGTCAACCAGTTTGATGACAGCTTCTCCCGTATCAAACCGGCCCTTTCTGTCGGGGTCCCCCCTTGGGTGCATCGCACAGCGGGAGGGACCGGGCCAACTATCTACTGTTCCTTGCGGCCCAGCGTCAGTTGACGGCGGGTGCGCTGTGGGATTATTTTCACATATGGCGACAAGAATGCCGTTTGGGGGGGTGGATAGAGAGAACGTTGAGGGGGGGGGCGTTTTGCAGTTCGCACAACCCCACCCTCCGTTCTCAGGTTTGGTGCCGACCCTATTGTCAGGGTCAGAAGCAGTGACAGCCCTGGCCGACGAGATCCAATCTCTGTTGGCGAAGCAGGCCGTCGTCGTGGTTCCGAGAGAGGACGCGATGTCAGGCGTCTACTCCCGTTATTTTCTGGTACCCAAGAAAACAGGGGGGGTCAGACCTATACTGGATCTGTCTGCGTTCAATCGGTTGATTGTAGCGAGACCGTTCAGAATGTTGACCGTCAAACTCCTTCTGCTTGCTGTCAGGAGGGGAGACTGGTTCACCTCCATAGACCTGAAGGATGCGTATTTTCACATCCTCATTTACCCTCTTCACAGGAAATTCCTACGGTTCCTGTTTCAGGGCGTAGCGTACGAGTACCAGAGGATGCCGTTCGGTTATTCTCTGGCTCCCCGCACATTCACCAGGTGCGTGGCGACTGCACTGGAGCCCTTACGTCATCGGGGGTTACGAGTTCTATTCTATCTCGATGACATTCTACTCCTCAGTCGTTCGGAGGAGGTTGCCAGGTCTCATACCAGGCTGGTGGTGGAATTCCTCACCAACCTGGGTTTTGCTGTGAATTGGAAGAAGAGTACCCCTCTTCCCAGTCAACAGGTGGAGTACTTGGGCTTGACGTTGAGGTCAAGGCCCATGATTGCAACCCTCTCGGAGCAGCGTCGGGTGGTTCTCCGTCACACGCTCGGGGGTTTCCGTCTGGGAGGGACGGTCACGGCGCTGCAAGTGATGCGTCTGCTAGGCATTATGGCATCTGCTCACACGGTGGTTCCTCTTGGCCTCCTCTTCATGAGGAGGATACAGAGGTGGTTTCTCTCTATGAGAATAGATCCGGTGAGGGACAAAAGGAAACGGTTGACGGTTCCTTTGTCGATATGGGGAGATCTCGCCCACTGGACGAGGCTGGGTATCCTCACCATTGGGGTCCCCATAGGCAGCAGGAGCTCACACATCACGGTCTTCACCGACGCCTCTCTCACAGGTTGGGGAGGGACGTGTCGGACCCACGCAGTGGGGGGCAGCTGGACGGGTCATGCTGGCCCAGCTGCCCCTCATATCAATGTGTTGGAGTTGGAGGCGGTCCTCCTGGTCCTCAAACGGTTCGACCACCTGGTGGTAGGCGAACACGTTTTGGTCAGGACGGACAGTATGACGGCAGCGGCGTATATCAACAGGCAGGGTGGGACTCGTTCCATCCGCCTGCTCCGGGCGGCGGTCGAACTTTGGCTATGGGCATCTCGCAGGCTGCGCAGTCTGAGGGCGCTCCACATTCCTGGTACAGAGAATATGGGGGCGGATATGATGTCTCGGGGCGGTCCTCATTACGACAAGTGGGAACTCCGCCCCGACATAGTCAGACAGATCTGGGATCGGTTCGGAGAGGCCTCGGTAGATCTGTTTGCGTGCCGACGCTCTCACAAGTGCCCCTTGTGGTTCTCGCTCAGTCGAGCAGATCATCCCCCATTGGGGGTGGACGCCTTCTCGACCTTTCCATGGCCATTCCTCCTGTACAGCTGTTGAGTCAGCTGTTGGAGCGGATACGGAGGGAGCGCAGGACGGTGATCCTGGTCGCGCCGGACGGGGCAAGTCAGTATGGTTCCCGGTCTTGATCCAGCTTCTGGTCGCTCCTCCTTGGGTCATTCCTTGGTCGGCGACGGCCCTCTCACAGCACGACGGGTCACTGTTCCAGTTTCCGATGTTGGGCCAACGGCTGTTGGTGTGGCTGGTGGGAGGGTGAGTCTGGAGAGGATGGAGCCTTCGGTGGTTGATACCATCCGGTGTGCGCATGCTCCCTCCACTGTCGCGGTTTACGCGGGCAGGTGGCGTGCGTTCCAAGAGTGGTGTAAGGCGGGGGGCTGGGACCCTGTCTCCTGCCCCCTGGATGCTGTCCTAAGTTATCTCCAGTCTCTTCTTGGTAGACTGTCGGCTTCGACGGTGAGGGTATATGCGGCGGCTATATCCTCCTATCTTGAGGGAATTGAGGGGACTGTTTTGTTCAGCCACCCTCTTGTGAAGCATTTCCTGCTTGGCGCTCGACGCGTTAAGCCGGTGCAACGCTCCTTGGCTCCGACTTGGGATCTTCAATTCGTCCTCGGTCGGTTGTCCTTGGCCCCGTTTGAGCCGCTCGAGCAGGCGCCGTTGGAACGGCTGTCTTTCAAGACTGCGTTCCTGCTGGCTGTCACTTCCGCTAAACGCGTGGGTGAGCTCTGTGCTCTCTCGGTACGTCCAGAGTGCCTGTCTTTTCAGGCGATTGCGGTGCCACTCTGCGACCTAATCCTGCTTTCATGCCTAAGAATATCCGGAGTTCCTTCCGCTCCCGGGATATTGTGGTTCAGGCGTTTCGTCCTCCTCCTCACGATAGTGAGTTAGATGCGGGCCTTCACCTGTCATGTCCGGTCCGTGCTTTGGGAATTTACCTCAGCCGTACTCAGGACCTCAGGGTTATCGATCAGCTTTTTGTATGTTACGGTGGTTATCGTGCCGGTAAGGCACTGTCGAAACAGCGCCTGTCCCATTGGTTGTGCGAGGGCATTGCCCTCTGCTACACATTGGCTGGGCAGGATCCCCCTGGGGGCATCAGGGCGCACTCCACTCGTGGGGTGGCTGCCTCTGCCGCTCTCCTGGGTGGGGCCTCGGTGGAGGACATCTGTGCTGCAGCTTCATGGTCCTCCCCGTGCCGCTTTGTAAGGTTTTACCTCATGAACATGACCAGGGGTTCTGTCTCCCAGGCGGTTCTGGGGTCTGTGGCCTTTCCTGCTTCCCGTCCCTTGGTAGGGTAGCAGGAGTGTGTGGGTATGGGCCACAGTGTGTTAGGTCACACGTGGTTCCGCCTGTGCTGTGTGTTCAAGGGGTTCTAGTTCCCTCTTGTTCGCACTTCCCCCTTCGTTAGGAAGGATGGGGTGACAGGGCTCCCCGCACCCCTTGATGTGGGCTTACGGGTCCTCAGGGGGTACATCTGTCGGTCTTGCGTCCGCTCTAACCCATATCGCTCTAAGCGGCCCTGAGTTCCCTTTTTGAGGGATCTTTTACTGGAACGGGATTTTGGCGAGGAAGGGTGTTTGGTGACCAGTACCATGGTCTTATAGGCTACGCCTCCATAGAGGCGGGACCCGGTCAGGTGTGGGTGCATAAATTGTTCGTGGTGGTGTACACTAGGTACAAGGAGATAAGGGGTATCTCAATAGGCTTGAGCGGACGCTCAGCCAATACTCATATAACTAGGTTATCTACATAACCTATCGTTGTCACTAGTCACTAGAATGAGGAAAAAAGTGAGAGCTGTCATTCTGCAACCAGAATAATCCACCTCTTTTGTAAACATGCTATGTTGGTTCTTTTGTGACCCAGGTAAATATGCCAACAATCCTCCATAAAGGGGTGAGACGTCAGAGAATGGTATGCTGCACATTCTAGTGTAGGGCAAATGATTGATTACACTAACTATAAATGTATAGTGATAGAGACCAAAGTAAAAATACCTAATAATAAAATAGACCTAATATAGGGGGCGACAGTGGCTTGGGAATATAGCAGTCGTCTGGTAATCCGGAGGTTCCCGGTTTGATTCTCGCTCTTCCCGGGCAGCGTGTCGAAGTGTCCTTGAGCAAGACACTGATGAGCAGGTTGGCACCTTGCATGGTTGCCTCCACCGTCGGTGTGTGAATGTGTGAGTGAATGGGTAAGATGTGAGAAACAAATTGTAAAGCGCTTTGGATAAAAGCTCTATATAAATACAGCCATTTACCATTTACCTAAATACCTGTAAATCACAGTAAATGGGTATACAGGTCAGGACATAGCTTTTCTTATAACACTGAGTATAAGTTATACTATATATTTATATAAATATAAATAAATGCATATACAACACATTCTCAAGATAGATCACTCTGATTAGAAAAGAAAACCCACAACTAAAGTGTACATAAATAGCCACTATTTTTAATATATACAATAAATATGCATGGATTTATAGTTACACAAATGGATGTACGATATAAACTGGAATAGCGAACAATATCATGTGTTATTGTGATACATCTATGGTAATTTAACATTATATTCTTCTAGTGGCACTATGGCATCTGAAGTGCATCGAGCATTCTTAGTGCATGTAGTAGTATTCATGTTATTAGTATTCTGTTGTCTGTTAGCCAGTTCTTTATACTATCAATGGTGGTCACTACATTACATCTATAACTGTCCTTGTTGGTCATCATTTCCACTGTTATGCACCCGGCTTGCGGTAACGTTGATGACGTTATGATGCAGAAAGCTATACAGAAGGCTCACGTTATGATGCAGAAAGCTAACCTTATGATACAGAAGGCTCACGTTATGATGCAGAAATATCTGCGGTATCGTTACATGTTGGCAGCTAACGTTAGCTAGCTGCTAACGTTAGCTAACTGGGCTGGATATACGAGAGCTAGTTCGCAGTCAAAGTCAAACGTTAGCAAACTAATAGTTTGGTCTACGTTTCTAATACATGCCGTCAAATATTATGTCTTTATGAATTGACCTTACCTTTGAGCAAACATAAGTGTCCTTGGTAATGTGTGTATGTGGTCGACGACCAGTGATGCCGGTAACGCGTTACTAAGTAACGCGTTATTGTAATCTGATTACTTTTCCCCGAAAATAGTAATCTAACGCGTTAATCTTTAAAAGCCAGTAATCTGATTGCAGTTACTTGTCCAAGTGGCTGTGCATTACTATTTCGTTACTATCTCATCATAAATTCATAATGCAGGCGGAATGCAGTATTTTATTTCGTTTTCGACAGTCAAAAATACATTTTTGAGCTGTTTTTCTTATTTGGGAGTGACGTGGTGTGGCAGTGAAAGGGTTACACAAGAATGTGGCCCGCGGCGTGACTGGACTCTCTGTCTGTGAGTGACTCTGCTTTGGCCCAATCACATTCCCCATCCACAGTCTGCGAATCAGAGGCAGAGTAGGGCGGGTCTTCACAGCACGTCATGTGACATATGCGCCAATCGTGTGACAGCAGGGGTCCGTTGCATTCGTCTGAGAATTCCACCCCAAAACGCTTACAGGAAGAAAAAACGCGGCTTATTATTATTACCGAGGCGCGCGGCTTATTATATTATTAAAACAGCTACTTGTGGGCACTCATAAAAACACCGTGGTCTACAAGTTGTTTAGCGAGAGGATGGTGGTAATGTGCTTCAATAGAACAATGGATCAATGCCATGTCAAAACTCGGCTCCGCTGATCTGAAGGGCTCCGCAGTACACACACAGACACACACACGCGCGCGCGCACACACGGGATCGCAGCAGCCACACACACATTTCCACTGTCCAATAGACAAGCGCCCTTTTCGACCGCGTGACATTGTTCAGATGTTTCAACTTCACCCCCAGAACCGCACCGAGTCCACCAAAACTATATGTGAAAGCGACCTAAACGTAAATACTGTCTACCGCTAAAAACAGCACATCCAATTGCATTGAAAGCATCTGGAATCACAACACTACGACGCTTCGACTAGGTACAGGAGGACTCGGAGGCCAGCCAATTGTTTCTTTCCCTATTGATTAATGTATATTTGATGGTGGCAGAGCAAAAGCTCTTATTTGCCAGATTTACAGTTAATTTACATGTTAAAGAGAGACTGATTGTATGTTTATAGAGAGACATTTATAAAAACAATTTAATAGTTACAGTTGATATAATTGAATAGTTCAGCCTGCATTTGTTAGATGTGAATGGATACACTGGTTTTGTAAAACCACTGGCTGGCTGCTCTAATGCTGTGAGCATCATAGACTGTTGCTTTACCATACTTGATGGTACAGAAGCTGAAGCACTAGTTTAACAATTTACGTTATGTGCAGAGAAACAAGTTAAAAACAATTTATGCACTTTCAATAAAGCGTTTTAAAAAAACTGTTGGGGGAACGACGACGACTTCGTAACCTAGTTACTTTCAAAGTAACTAAGTTACTCTGATAATCAAGTAATCAGTAAAGTAACTTGGATTACTTTTTAAAGGAGTAATCAGTAATCAGTAATCGGATTACTTTTACAAGTAATCTGTGGCATCACTGTCGACGACACAACATAATCCATCGCTTGCATTTCTCTAGTTTTCGTTTGGGCTTCGGGAAAGGTATAAAATATACTCCTCCATCCAGTCTTTCAGGGTACCTGGTGTCCGAATTACAGGTACCCCACGCACAGCACTTCACCATCGGATATTAGGTAGATAATAACATATAAACTGAACTCTTACACAGTGGTTTTGATCACAGCCGTCTGGTTTGATGCAGCCCACAAATGGCTTTTCTGGTGTTGACCGAGTTTTCTGCAGCGAAGTTTTCCTGTGATATGATTGGACAAATTCTATTTTGGGGTGTGGTTTAGCGACAGGTATATTGTGGTGCTGAAAGGACAGCACAGACAGCTCTGTTGGAATGGAGGTGGAAAAAGCAAATACATATCTGATATGGGAAAATAAATAGGTCTATCTGGGAAAATGACCTTACAACATTAACATACATTGTTATAGTGAATTAAGCCATATAACATATCATGACTAGTGTAACATCAATAATAATAATAATAATAATAATAATAATAATAATAATAATAATAATAATAATAATAATAATAATAATAATAATAATAATAATAATAATAATAATAATACAGTGGTTTAAACCGATATGAAAACAAAGCTATACTACCTTAATTCAAATATACATCCCATACCCAACTACACAGCCATAAGCTGGAGAGGCCTGACGGCAGAATGGCAGTAAAGATGATAGCTTATGATCTTTTACAGTGTTTGTTGTTGTATGTCTATTTCTTTGTCTCGTTCCCTACCTCTGACTAGTATCTGTTCATCTCTCTCCCTCCCCCCCTCTCTATATCTCCCTCACTCTCTCTCCCCCCCCCCCTCACTCTCTCTATCTCCCTCTCTTTCTGACCCTCCACTCCCACTTTATTTTCCCTGTATTTTTCCATCCATCTGTCCCTCCTCCGCTCCTCTCTCTCTCTCTCTCTCTCTCTCTCTCTCTCTCTCTCTCTCTCTCTCTCTCTCTCTCTCTCTCTCTCTCTCTCTCTCTCTCTCTCTCTCTCTATCTCTCTCTCACACCTCTCTCTCGTTTCTTCCTTCAAAGTACTCTGGTCTCCTCCTTCATCTCCCTCACTGTGTTTTTACCACTATATCTCCATCTCCCACTTTTCTCTCATCTCCCTCCCTCTCACCTTTCCCCTCGCTCCCCATCAATCAGTCGTTCACCGGTAGTTGCCCCATCTCTCTCTCTCTCTCCATCCCTCCCTCCTCCTCTCCCTCTTGCTTCTCTCTCTCTCTCTCTCTCTCTCTCTATCTCTCTCTCTCTCTCTCTCTCTCTCTCTCTCTCTCTCTCTCTCTCTCTCTCTCTCTCTCTCTCTCTCTCTCTCTCTCTCTCTCTCTCTATATCTCTCCCAGTTGCTCTGCCTCTGAATCTTGCTCGCTCCTCTGTATATTTATCCTCCCTCTGCAGGGGTCTTCTTTACACCTCTCTTTCCTCATTTGCTCAATCTCTATATCCATCTCTCTTTACTCTCTCTCCATCTATATCCTTCTCTTTACTCTCTCTCCTTCTCTCTATCCCTCTCTCTTTACTATCACTCCATCTCTCTCCTTCTCTTTACTATCTCTCCTTCTCTCTAACCCTCTCTCTTTACTTTCTCTCCATCGCTATCCTTCTCTTTACTCTCTCTCATTATCTCTATCCCTCTCTCTTTACTATCTCTCCTCTATATCCCTCTCTTTACTCTCTCTCCTTCTCTCGATCCCTCTCTCTTTACTCTCTCTCCTCTATCCCTCTCTTTACTCTATCCTTCCTCTATCCCTCTCTCTTTACTCTCTCATCTCTATCCCTCTCTTTACTCTCTCTCCTTCTCTCTTCTCTCCTTCTCTCTCTCTCTCCTTCTCTCTCTCTCTCTCTCTCTCTCTCTCTCTCTCTATCTCTCTCTCTCTCTCTGTTACGTGTGCTGTTTAGCCGCGCTTAGCTTCACCTGTCAGCTCAGATCAGCGCTACAGAGCAGCAACATGACAAACTGGCCTCTGATTCACACACACACGCACATGCACACACTTGTAGAATTGTCGTCTCTACACTCTCCCACTCTCTACCATACCTCTCTCTATGCCTATCTCTCTTTCTCTCTACCTATCTCTTTCCCTCTCGCTCTCACCCTCCCTCTCTACTATACCTCTCTCTACCTCTCTGCCCCTCTCTACCTCTTCTCCCTCTCTCTCAAGATTCAAGATTCAAGATTGTTTATTGTCATGTGCACAGTTAAACAGACAGTTTGCCATACAATGAAAATCTTACTTTGCTAGTCCGCCCTTCACACAAAATCAGATAATACTTAACTAAAACATATTTAAATACAAGTGAGTGCTAAAAAATAAGGTAAAAATAGATAAATATAATATATACAAGTTGAAGGCACAGTGAGTAACATTGCACGTTCCGATTCAGTGTTTACAATATGAATGGAGGTGACAGTGGGTCACAGCAGCAGTTAAAAAAAAGTGTCTTTAGTGATTCATAGTTCGGGGGAAGGGTGACAGTGTGGTCAACACAGCAGTTAGTTCCCTCTCTACTGTACCTCTATCTCCCTCTTCCCTCCCCCTCTCTACTCTCCATCTCCCTTTTTATTACACAGATATTAATATTATTATTCTGTATATGTTTATGTTATGAGCTCCATTGACGCAGCATGCTTTGTCTAGTAGTTTGTCGTCAAAAACTACCTGTAGGACTGCTGTCAAAACGACCTGTAGGACTGCTGTCAAAACTACCTGTAGGACTGCTGTCAAAACTACCTGTAGGACTGCTGTCAAAACTACCTGTAGGACTGCTGTCAAAACTACCTGTAGGACTACCTTAAAGTTGTGCATCAAATGTTTGTTCTCGTATCTCGGCTGCTCCATGTCGAGCAACGTCTCCCCTACAGTTTCAAAAGCCTAGAGAAATCTTGTCTTAAGCTTGTCATAAATCGTCATCATGAGGTATGCATGTGAAATTAATTATATTTATCGCGTGCATGTGTGCTCCTTTGGAGACCTATTTTCCGAACCAACTTGAGACACACAGCACGCGCTCTCAGCTCTCATCTTCGTCACTGCACTTTACTTACACACATTCCAGGAATATGATTTAAAGATATAATTTATCTGTTCGAAAGTTGTCATGAGTTGTCATGGTTGTCCTGGTATTACAAATGCAATACTGGTATAAAAATGGAGATACTGAATAAAAATGTGCATCACAATGATTTTGTTCTCCAGACACACTGTTCCAAATATTATAAAAAATAGTTATATCTACGTTTCGAGTGTATCAGAGCTTAGAACATTGTTGCAGCGATTTATTTTATTTGTTACACAGATTTGGTGCATAATGTATATAGTTTCATATGATACTGTAGCTGAGTGGATTTGAACCTGGGATAGTTAGATATACAGTAGTCGTCCACCGCTGTCATATAATATATAATATTATCCAAATAAAAAAAATAAACAAATGAGTACAAGTATCTTTTGTAGGGACATGATGGACATGTCAATTAAGTAAATGGAAGATTGCTCCACTTCTACCTGTTATTGGTATCTAGGGACATCTATGGATCTCAGAGAATATATTCCAGTGTCAGAGTTCAATCTGGATTTAGTATCACCAGGCGTGCAGCAAAAAACTTGCATTTTTATTGTACTTACAGGTAAAATATTACAAGTTGCACATCTATGGATCGGGCCAAATCTCCTCTTTCCAATGGCAGAGTCTGAATCTGGATTTAGCAGGCGCCCGTTACAGGGGCAGCAAAGGCCGTGAATGAAATCTACTGTAAGTACAGTTACTTTTTCATAATGTCTTTTTCTAGATGTTCACAGAAAGGTAAAGAAACAAACTATGTTCTATTTTATGGCAATAATGTTCAGGTTGTTCAACCCCGTGAGATATAATCATGAAAATAACGTACATTTTTTTTTTCACATCAAGCAGCTCCAGCTTCCAAAGCGGCTGGCATGAGCTGGGTTGTGTATTTTTATGAAATGTCGATGTCCATCGAAAGCCCAGGGCCTCCTCTCTCTTAGGACTACAAACATGAATGAAGGCGTCATTTCCTCGCATCTAATACATCAGCTTTACGCCGGGATGCGATATTTATAAACTCATATTTAGCTAATAGCACTTAAAATCATTGGTAAACAAACATAGTGCTGAAAATATACACTTTGACTGCTATTTTGATAGGGTTAGGCCCGGGTCTTTACTCGTGGCTACATTTGAAAATAAAATGCAACATTAATTAATACGGACTGTATTGATCTATTTATGACGTGATATTAATTTTGTACCGGTACCGGACCGCTTGGGCTTAAGGGGTTAAACTTTTTTCTGCTCCATGAAGCTGATTTTGTTTTCAGAACATCACACAAATATTAGATTCGATTAAACGTTATTGTCAGAGAACAACAAAATATTATGAGCAGCCTATTAGTCTACAGGCTGGATAAAAAGAACACACCTGATTTAGCAGGGAAGGGAAGGTGGGGTGTGTGCAAAGCTCTGCTGTGCTACACTCTTTGTTCTTTGACTCATAATCATCTACAGGCGGCATAAAATATTATATATAAAAAAGTATAAACCACGCCCATTTCCGAATCCAAATACAGATCATTTTGTTGGTTGAACAGATACAGATACAGATAATGATGTTTCCGCACACCGCTACTCTCTACTGTACCTCTCTCTCCCTCTCCCTCTCTACTGTACCTCTCTCTCCCTCCCTCTCTCCCTCCATCTCTACTGTACATATCTCCCTCCCTCTCTACTGTACCTATCTCTACCTCTCTCCCTCTCTCTCTAACCTCCCTCTCTTATTGTATTCCCTCTCTTATATCCTTATGTTATTGTAGGGCAAAATAACTGAGAGGGCATACATGCCCTCATCTCACACATTGTTGCCTATATGCGCATGTCCAGAGGTAATTATATTATATTGTTTACACTGTATTTTTATTCTATTCTATTTTTTACTTCTCCACTGTACTATAATTATGTGACCTGTACCTGTATGTCTTCTACTACCTGTACTTCCCCTCCCCCTCCCCCATGCTGCTATGATACCGAATTTCCCCAAGGCGATCAATAAAGGAATATCTTATCTTATCTTATCTACTGTACAGATGCAGCACTCCAGATTCAGTTCCCTTCTACTGCTCCTGTACCACCCCTCTACCACTGTAGAACTACACTCAGGTGTTATATTTCGGGGGTGACTGAGGTGACCCCCAAGAGAACAAAGGGAGGGTACTTGACTCAAGTGCTCTCCCAGAGAGGGGGTCTGGGGCTACTGCCCTCAGACCCCCGAGATAATTTTTAATAAGTGGGTTCGGGGCAGTCTGACTTGGGGTACTGCCCATATATTAATGTTGCAATGCATGATAAGTAAACAGTGAAAAAAGCTAAGGAATCGGATGGAGCTGGGGCGTTTGGGACGAATACAAATTTAAGATGAAAATCTCCCCAGCCTGTGGGAGGCAGTGTAGGTGTGAAATCTGGCCCGATCCAGAACAATAGGAATCACAAAATCAGTTTGGAGTGGAGTGGTGGAGGAGTGGTAGAGGCGCAGTAGAGGTTTGATTTTTCAGTGCTGGATCTGTACCCTCTCTTTGCATCACTATCCCCCAGCCACTTTTCTTGTATTCAGAATGATGCCCACAGCTGTAAAGTAGCATACAGGCCTAGTTTTAGATGACCATGTGGACACAGGCTACTCTGTATACGGAGGCTGACCTCTGCCTACCCCTGTAGAAACCCTTGTTTTCATCAGAGTAATCCCGTAGGCAGTACTCTGCTTCTGAAAACGTACAGTGTGCATCCTTTGAGGAGAGACTCTGGGGACATCCTGGATGAAAGTGCTCGCACGGACAGGCCGTTGGATGCTGCACGGTTTTATTTCAGACTGTCCCTGGAGATTATCCCTGAAACATGTGCCTATGGCTTTAATGTCGGAAACACTGTTTTACCTACAAAGTTGTTTACCAACAGCAATATGGTCAAAATCATCCAGCATGAAGCCACTATAGTCTCAACATACATGAATGAATGAAAGATTTCAATTTTCGAACAAGTATAAAAACTAAAATATATCTGTTCATTTGAAATATACAAAAGATAATAAAAAAGACAACAAAAAGATAAACAGATAAACAAATCATGTTTTACCTCGTTCGAAAAGAAAGAAGTATGCACTTTTTAAAATTCCTACCCCTTTTTAACTATCACAAAATAATTTAATCTATTGTTAATTATATGTATAAACGCTGCATCTCTAGACAATCCAATACATTTATATATAAATACATTTATATAATATACCTATAAATATGTAATATAATATATATATATATATATATATATATATATATATATATATATATATATATATATATATATATAAATACCATATGATATCAGTGTTGGGCAAGTTACTTTAAAAAAGTAACTAGTTACAGTTACTAGTTACTTCTTCCAAAAAGTTACTAAATTACTTACTCAGTTACAAATTATAAAAGTAACTAGTTGGTGGAACTATTGCGTTACTTTCAAGTAAATTCTTAACATAAACAACGTACACAAATCTAAACTATTTTAATGTTGCTGTGGGACAAAGTGAGACTAGCCTCCAATCAAATGCCATGTATGTAGATATAATTACTATGTTTATATAGTGGATCATACAAATACAATAGATGTTTTGGAACTTTTGATATGTATTGCCCCTCAACAGGCCACAACTGGGAAACATTAAATTATGCTTGTTAAGCACTATACCAAAAATAAATAACAAATATATACTGATTGATTGAACATTTTAATTAACAGATTGCAGAATGGGTACAGTACAGTACAGCTCAATACACACAATTGTTAAGGGGATGCAGACCAGAGAAAGACTTTCGTTTAGTTTACATCAGGGTCCCCCATTTTCAATTAATTATGACATTTATGACATACACAACATACAGATATAAGAATCTAATCTAATCATCTAAACTAATCTAATCATGACATTTAAGACATACATGGCATACAGATACAGTATACACTCTTTGTAGTGCAAATAAAACTAAAAAACAGATGTGTCATGTGTGTATCTCACTCTCTTTCTGTATCTCTCTAGTTCTCTCTCTCTCTCTCTCTCTCTCTCTCTCTCTCTCTCTCTCTCTCTCTCTCTCTCTCTCTCTGAGCACCTGAAGACTGTGCTATTAAACCAGGAAGTGCAGCACTATGTTGATAAGGCTGTCAGCAGTAGAGCCTCCACTACTGTAGTGCCATGCGCTGCAACACAACAAACACAAGACTAAGAGCGAACAAAAAACTCTCATCAGAGATCTAGTTGGTCTGATGAAAAAAACTGCTTCAATCATAGTAATGCGCCGCATTTTTTGGCAGTAACAGTAACGGCATTATTAAGATTGGAAGAGTAATGGTTACTGAAAAAAGTAACGCCGTTAGTAACGCCGTTATTTATAACGATGTTATTCCCATCACTGCATCTTACACATACTCCCAATCAACACACGTCCTCTTCCAGATACCTATTTAAGAAAGATTTTTTGTACATATTTTAAAACTTTTTAAACATGAATAGACGGTATGCAATCCTTTCATACTCAGAATGTACCAGCATTTATGTTCATGCCGAGCCACATCTTACAATGTCACTGTTAAAACTAGTAGGTGCACATGTACCTTTGAGATATAACGAGGAAAATTGTCTCACTGTACAGTTTGATTGTTTTAATTGGAGTGACCAGCGTTCGTGTCACCGAGAGCTAAAGCTCTAATGTTACGATTGACATTGTATGCATTCATGCAACCTCTATACTTAGTTCACGGACTAGCACATATCTGCTACGGGCAGCTATTGTCTGGTATTAATTAGTGTGGCCCCTAGCGGCCACTAGTCCTCCGCTCAGTGCATGCTACGGCTGAACTATGACAGAGCCAACCCTTTCTCCGCCGATGACGTGTTAAGACGTCATTCTCCGCCATGCGTAATCTGCCAATGACGTCTTACAGCGTCTTTGAGATCAATATTTCATATTTTCGTCATGGTATTCACATTTCACCCACGGAGTCTTTGCTGGTGTTGTAGGACTCCGCTCAACTCTCCAACGCTTCAATACCGCCACCTGGTGGCCGATCGGCGAGTTGCCAAAACCGGAAGTGGCCGGAAGTGCTTAGTCCGTCCCCTATTCTGTCCGGCCACTCGCTATCGCTCGCGGGACTCTATCCAGACACTGTGCATATCGATCCGTTGCCATAACTCAATAAACAACATGATTGGACGTGTATTAGTATTATACAAACCGGAACTGGATCACCTAGATCAACATCCCATAATAGCGATCTTTTTGCTCCACGCTCATCACCCAACGGTAAGAGGAGACTGGGGTGAGTTTCAGCGTTTTTCTTTACCATTTTCGATACAAACTGCTCTGATCTATATATCACCCATACTACATAAATCATTTAACGTCGGTCATTGAATTATAAACGACCCCCCCCCCTCCGGTCAACCGCAGATGATCAGTCAACACGTCTAGGACTGTGTACAGTTGACATTTTTAATATAGCATGGATCGGTATCAAACTGCATTTGATGATCTAATATATGCATTTATGGGTATATCTCACGTTCTATGAAATACTGCAGAAAACGATAAAAACATATTTATACTCTAGACCGTATTATTGTATGAATGTGTGAATGAAAAAGTAAAACGTTCCTACATCCTGAACGATAGATAATTGATGTTGAATGGGCCATAGTAATGTCAATTTAGCAATACAATTTAAAAAGTTATAGCCCTGCAAAGAAGGTGAACATCTCCATAGACAAATAGAGCTGGCAGAGAGGCTACAAGGATGGATATAAGCTCCGGCAAAGAATGGATTAATACAGTCACGGGTCTGAAAGGCACATACAGAATGGCTCCAATGACACCTCATTGACATTTACTCATCTGTACATTTGTCTCATTAGTGTGTATGTGTGTGTGTGTTTTTTTTATATACTTTTTTTTAAACTAAACTAAAGGTTTTTAACCTCTTAAGCCCGGAGCCCTATTTTCTGAAAATCCGCCTAAAATACATACCTAAGTAAATGGAATATTGCTCCACTTCTATACAAGGTCCATTTGCATGTTCTTGGTTTCTAGGGACATCTATGGACCTCAGTGAATGTATTCCCAGTGTCAGAAATATTGTGTCTATTACTAGGCTTGCTTAACACTTTAACTGCCGGAAGACGCTTTTAGGCGTCCTTCCCCGCCATGCTCAAGTTGCCGAAGACGCCGTAACTCGTCTTTGATATCAATATTTCAAAAATCTGTGATCGGATTCATATTTCCCATCCGCTGGCCTGAGACCCACCAAAAAGCCCCACAGAACCCTCTAGCGGCTCAAGAGCGCCATCTGGTGGCCGATCGGCGCAATCGCCAAAGAGGATGTTCCTTGGACGATGTGCTATTCACCCATATTACTTCCGGGCACTCGCTATAGGTTCCGGCACTCTAGCTCGTCACAATACATAGCGATCCGTTGCGAATAACTCGCTAAACAACATGATTTGGACGTATATACTATTATACAAGCTGGAAATGGACCCGATATTTCTATATCCCATAATATGAAAATGTCTGTTCCACGCTCATCGCCCAACGGCGCGAGGAAGATACGGTAAGATTCAGCGTTATTTTTGAACGTGTTCGATATAAACTGCTCTGATGATCACCCACACTAGATGAATGATATAACGCTGCCCACGGAATTATAAACGATCCCCCGCCCATCCGGTCATCATCAGATGATACGTAGAAACTTCTAGAAGTACGTCCAATTGAAATGTTTGATCTCGCACAGATTCCTACCAAACTGTATTTCATCATCAATATAATGCATTTGGGGCTATAAATCACGTTCTGGAGAAAGCTGCAGAAAGAGATGAAAACATACTTATACTTTAGACCATATTTTACTATGAATATGTGAATGAAAAAGTTTAACGTTGCTACACAATGAACAATACATATAGGACCTTGAATGGGCCCTAATAATGGCAATCTAGCAATAGAATTTAAAAAGTTATAGCTCTGCAAAGAAGGGGAACTTATCCATGTTAAATAGAGCTGGCAACGGATGGTATATCATGAATTTAGCCTTAGGTGTTAAATTGTGATGAAACAAAAGATAATAAGAATTATGATTTGTCTTTGCATCTTTGACAGTGAATAACACCATGCTAAAAATGACCAGACATGAAAAACTGCCACTGATCTCGTTCAGTACCTTCTTTCTAAGGAAATTAATAAAGGGAAGATGATTAAACAGAAGGTTTTGTAGATACAGTACTGAATTCTCCCATTCGGACCAATGCAATTTGAAATATTATTATAGAATATAGAATAGCAGGCTTATAAATGACCTTATTATAGCCAATTCGCACATTTTTATATATATACACATATTATTTTTCAAATGCCCGAGTTCAATTTGGATGTAGTATCACCAGGCGTGCATAAGAACAGATAATGAAATCTACTGTATAGATAGTAGGTTTCTTATTCTTGCCAGAGTGCCGACATTTTTAAACTGATTTCCAAATCTGATTGTTGCTAAATGCTCAAAATAGGGGAGACAAACTAACTGCGCTCCAATATATGCCAATAACGTTCAGTTGTGTGGTATATTATCCAGAGTAATAAGAGATATAAAAAAAATGCATACAGAAGTAATTTGCTTTTTTTGACCTAGAGGCCTCTGGGAAGTGTATCTTTGAAAAAGTTTTAATTCAACGCTCATTGAAAGCTCTGGATGTCCTCGTCAAAATGACGTCAAAATTACTACAATTACCGACCGTCACTTTTTAAAAATGGCCGACTTTTGTGATCACAACAACAGAAAAACTAAAACTAAAATCGACCTAATAACACTTTAACCTATTGGTAAACTAACATATTGATGATAATATACATTATAACTGCTGTTGTGACATGGTTATGATGTTTATACTTGAATACGTTTGAAAAATGAAACGATAATTTTGTCAGACAGTTCAAGTTTCAAGTTTCAAGTTTCTTTAATAGTTGTCATACAGAAGTACAGAATACTTTCATACAAAATGCTTCTTACTGTTACGCTCCAGAGACTGTGCTAGACAAGATAGTATCAAATAACATAGTATAGCATGTAATTTAGAAGTAGAAAATGAGGTCACAGTGTTCAGTATAGACATATGTACAATGTTCGATGCAGAATAGACGTAACTGAGTTACCATATAATATACAATACTATGCAGTGTACTAATGTACAATACTATATAGTGCAAAGCAGAAATGGGATGAGGTACAATTTAGGTACAATTTACAGTAAGGTGTACGAGTTGCAGTGCAATCCTTCATCAATAAATATAAAGTGTGGGGAGTGGGTGCTACAGTGTGTTTGTTTAAAGTGAGTGTGTGCTATAAAGTGTGTGGAGTGGGTGCTACAGTGTGTTTGTTTAAAGTGAGTGTGTGCGTGTGGATGTGTGTGCTATGTGCGTTTGATGGTTGTTGTTGTGTAGTGTTCATTGTTCGTTTAGCAGCCTGATGGCCTGGGGATAGAAGCTTCTTCTGAGTCTTTCTGTGCTCGCCTTGAGACTCCGGTATCGCTTGCCTGACCGCAGCAGTTCAAAGAGGCAGTTGTTCGGGTGACTGGAGTCTTTAATGATTCTCTTAGCCTTGCCCCTGCACCGCTTGTTGTAAATGTTCTGGAGGGTGGGGAGCCCCCCTCCAATTGTGCGTTCGGCTGAATGTGTCACTCTTTGTAGTCTGCTTCGGTCTTGTGCAGTGCTATTCCCAAACCAGGAGGTGATGTTGCCAGTCAGGATGCTCTCTATTGTACATGAGTAGAAGTTCTTAAGGATCTTCTGACTGACTTGGAACTTCCTTAGGCGCCTGAGGAAGTAGAGGCGTTGTCGTGCCTTCTTCACAACACTGTCAATGTGTGTGGTCCATGTCAAGTCCTCGGATATGTAGGCTCCGAGGTACTTAAAGCTGTTGACTCTCTCAACCGGTGCCCCGTCGATGCTGAGGGGGCTGTAGTCCTTGACCCCCGACCTCCTGAAGTCCACAATCATCTCCTTTGTTTTGCTGACGTTCAGGGAGAGGCTGTTTTCCTGGCACCATCCCGCCAGGACCTTGACCTCTTCCAGGTAGGCCCTCTCGTCGTTGGCAGAGATCAGGCCCACCACCACTGTGTCGTCAGCAAATTTGATGATTGTATTGCTACTCCGCTGAGCCACACAGTCGTGTGTGTACAGGGAGTAGAGGAGGGGACTCAGAACACAGCCCTGGGGGGCCCCTATGTTGAGGGTGATGGATGAGGAGGTGCAGTTGCCTGCTCTCACCACCTGGGGTCTGCCCGTCAGGAAGTCCAAGACCCACTGGCAGAGGTCATAGTTCAAGCCCAGGTCCCTGAGCTTGGCTATGAGTATGGAGGGGACTATGGTATTGAATGCCGAGCTGTTTGACCAGCCCAGTGGACTACGCAAGTTCGTTCTGTTTGGAACAGTAGGTTTTTTTGCGTCTTAATATTTCCTCTTGACTAAATTGGCTTTCCTAGTCATTGTGATTACATTCAATATTCTGAGTATTTACCTTTGTTGTTGGTGCGCATGTTATCTGCCTTTTGTTAATCCTAACCCCGGTCTCTTCCCTCTAGCTTTGGGTAGATGTTTGGCTGGTTAACTAATCTCGTGTCTGTTCGAGTTGTGCTGCATTATCATTTTGGAATATCTTTTGTCAACTCAAAACGGTGTATTGTGGTAGCTAGTCCGGAATGGAGCTAATGTTACATGACAGCAAGTGGACTGAGCAATAACAAGTGGATTAGCTGAAGTTAAAAGCTGTTTCAATCAAGACAAAAAGTTAATTTATTTGTATTACTGACACTGGATGGATAAGATTAAGGCAAGACAGTACACCCGAAATCGCCTTTTTGCTTTTTTCTGACGATATTGAGATTTTGTAATATTTTGCTTAGTGGCAATAAAATATTGAAAACACACAATTAGTTGTTTATTTGACTTAATTTTTTTCTGATTGTGTCCATAGATCACAATTACAATACAAAACTTTGAGGGTGTTTTCCCAAAAATTAGTTCTATTTAATTATGGGCTCCGCTCAGCGTAGGTCTGCACGCACTTCACTTCGTGCATGAGCACTGAATAAAAAATTCCACAATGTACCTTTACATCCCAACATTCGTCTGGCCACACCCCTATCCGCTTACCTTCATAAGCAGGTGTGTGGTCACCTACTCGCCTCCTTCTTCACTTTCACCACAAGGAAGTGCCTTCGGTAGATCCCACACTTGACGAGGTTGTTAGCTGAAGAAAGTTGGAATCATATCTTTATTTTCTCTCTCACTATTTTCGAGAAAATACGGCGATATTGTCTTTGTCACTGGAGTGTCTGGAAGATGATGATCATTCTGACCTCCACCGGCTTTTTCGTATTAGGGGCTCACGCCGCTGATGTACTCCCGGACTGCAGTCCTCCTTGCTGCGGCTGGATGGGGTTGCCCTCCGGTCATACAGCTGGACTGTAGGAAGCACTGGCTGTTGTGAGAAATCGGTTTGCTTCCGGGTGGGGTGAGTATTGTTTTGCTTGCGAGCTCTGGTTGTCTGTTTATGCTATGGGGGTTAGCTGACAATTTTACTAACGCCGACTCCAGACTGGGGTCCTCTGCTCGGCTTCTTAAGCAACGGACGGAGGATCTTGGTCTGACACCCATGATGGTCAACCTAGTGGGCCGCGACCAAGACCTGGGAAAAACCCGGGATTCTCTGGACGAGCGGATGCTTCTCTGTCCCGTGCAGGCCCCATCTTTCACATAAATGTGGAAGTATACCCTAACGAGGAAATGTGGGCATAGGATCTTCTTTATCGGGAGTTCCATGCTCAAAGTCGGCTGCAGCCCGGATGGGAATTGTGCTGGCTCCGCTGTATGTCTGGTAAATCACCGCTGAAAACTGTGTTTGACATTTCTTTTTCTTTTCCCTCTTAGGATGGGGAGGGACTTGGACAGCGGCCTGTCTGAAGTGTGGCTTGTTATGTCGTTGTGTACAGTTCAGGTGATAGCTGCTTAGCTGGTGTGCTAGTTGTGGCTTACTGTTTTAGCCAGTCAGCTGTTAGCTGCGGCGCTAGCTTGTTGTGTTCACCAGGCTAGTAAACGTTAGCTTGTTGCTATCAGTCGGACGGCTGTTAGCTTAATGCTACACTGCTGAAACGTTCTGTGACTATAACACTCTGACTACGAGGTCATCTTTGACAGAGGATGTTAGTCGATCCTACACCCGGGTGCCAGTGCCAGCGAGGACTTCGTCAACATGGAGAACGGCGGCTGGGTGGCGTTGCGGACATACCCTCGTCACCGGCGCAGGAGATGCTGGGTTCAACTCGGTGTCCCGTTAACCAGTGTTGCTGTTCTCTCGGCCTGCGTTCAGGGTGAAGGTAGGAGTCCTCCGGACTTTAAAGGTCAACCTCCACGTTGTATTTTTGTTCAATAAACAATGTGGACTAGGCCAACAGTGACTTTCATGAAGAATTGTAAAAAAAAGTATTGAAATTGACCCAGTTTTAGCGTTTTTATCAAAACATTTTGTCTGCCCAACACAATCAACATGCACTTGCATATTTTAATCAATGGTTTATAACGTGCACGTGTAATGTCGTCACAACAGGTATTGGTCACCAGGGGTATCACCAGGGGGCGCTGAGAGTCACACAGCTAGTGGCAGGCAGAGAGCCTTGCTACCATAGATTATGCTTGCTACTACTAGCCGAATGGAAATGTATCTGTTTCACCTCACTATTGCTCCGTGATTATAGCCATCCATCCATCTCTAAAGCTAACCACGTTACCATATTTGTAATAATGTAAATCATTGTGTCGTTGTACACAGTGTTTATAACGTTAGTAGATAACATAGCTTAGCTTGGTAGCTATTGTGCTAACAACATATCCCGACATCCGGCTCGCTGGTCGGCATGAACGGCCGACCCAAAATGGTTCTCTCCTCTCTGTACACCCCGACCCGACCCCACGGGTGCCCTGCCGGGGGGCCCATGGACGCGACGGCGGCGGCAGCCGCAGGGCGCCCGAGCCCGCAAAGGCTAGTGTTACACGATAGCTATGAGCTAACTAGCGCTGCGGGCTCTGGCGGCTGTTGTCGAGTCCACAAGCTTCACTCGGTGCATCAGTCACGAAAGGGGCTATGATGAGCTTGGCAAGCCAGAGTAAAACACAGTTTTCATTCAATCAATCAATAACAACATTAACCAGACTCTCGTTGTGTCTATTATGCTAACGCTAACGTTACCTCATTGTGTCTATTCTACACAGATAGCCTCTCGTGTCTATCTGCTAACGTTAGCATTAGGCTAACTAACGTTACGTCCCTAACCCCCAACAACAAGCGTAACTAATCAGCGATCTTTTTGTCAGACTAAACTCTCCGCTCGGTGGCAAATTGTGTTGATGTCGGTTTTGTTTCATCAATAAATGAGGCAGAATACACAGTGACTGTATCCTTTTTTATTGCACTCGTTTCTTGCTGCAAACATACAAAAGATATCCTACGCGAGACATTAAAGATGGCGGCGCGGACATTCTGTTTTCGTTCAGACTCCCCAAACAGTGACGTCACGCGTCTCTCTTCTGACCAATCAGTGGTCTGCAGTTTTTCACGTGTCATTTCTGGAGCTCTCATGCTGATCACCAGCAGCCCCGCCTCCCCACACGGAGACAAACTGAGTACTTTATTTTAGTGGAAAAGCAACATTAGATTCGGCTCATTAATATGCAAGCCACACCTGTTGTGACGTCGGCGTTTTGATAAGCTTTTTTGATTCGCGCGTGCATGTTATTCGTGCGTGGACCTTTTTAACTCTTTCAGAGTGGCATTTCCGGTGTCAAATGGAAATAAATAAATAATGAAATTATATACCAATGATGTAAACTACCCATAATTGATCAGTAGGGTTTAACCTAGAGGTTGGCCTTTAAACACTTCTTCTTTTCTTCCCTTCTAAATGTTTTGTAATAACGATGTTCCAAAACATGTGTTACTGCAATACATTGAGGATACGACGCGTGTTGTGTGTGAATTGTCTTGTCACTGGTATAGCTTCTCTCTGTAGTAAATCTGCGTTGTTTTTTACATGTGTAAAAATGAACTGGTTTGGTTATGATGAGAATATGTGTGTTCATGTAACGTGTTCCGTGGGACTTCAGGAGGTCGGGGGTCAAGGACTACAGCCCCCTCAGCATCGACGGGGCACCGGTTGAGAGAGTGAACAGTTTCAAGTACCTCGGAGCCCACATATCCGAGGACTTGACATGGACCACACACATTGACAGTGTTGTGAAGAAGGCACGACAACGCCTCTACTTCCTCAGGCGCCTAAGGAAGTTCCAAGTCAGTCAGAAGATCCTTAGGAACTTCTACTCATGTACAATAGAGAGCATCCTGACCGGCAACATCACCTCCTGGTTTGGGAATAGCACTGCACAAGACCGTAGCAGACTACAAAGAGTGACACGTTCAGCCGAACGCACAATTGGAGGGGGGCTTCCCACCCTCCAGAACATTTACATCAAGCGGTGCAAGGGGAAGGCTAAGAGAATTATTAAGGACTCGAGCCACCCGAACAACTGCCTCTTTGAACTGCTGCGGTCAGGCAAGCGATACCGGAGTCTTAAGGCGAGCACAGAAAGACTCAGAAGAAGCTTCTATCCCCAGGCCATCAGGCTGCTAAACGAACAATAATCGCTAAACGAACAATAATCACTATGCAACAACCATCAAATGCACACAGCACACACACCCACACGCACACACTCACTCAAACAAACAACACACTGCAGCACCCACTCTCCACACTTTAGATCACACAAACACACTTACACTTTATATTTATTGATAAAGGATTTGCACTACAACTCGTACACCTACTGTGAATTGTACCTAAATTGCACCTCGTCCCATTTCTCCATTTCTGCCTTGCACTATATAGTATTGTATATTAGTACACTGCACAGTATTGTATATTGTATGGTAACTACGTCTATTCTGCATCGAACATTGTACATATGTCTAAACTGAACACTGTGACCTCTTTTTTTTACTTCTAATTTTACTATGTTTTTATTTCATACTTATCTTGTCTTGCACAGTCTCTGGAGCGCAACAGTAAGAAGCATTTTGTACAAAAGTATTCTGTACTTCTGTATGACAACTATTAAAGAAACTTGAAACTTGAAACTTGAACTCACAACTAAGAGGTTAAACTGTAAAGCTATGCTTAGTGACATGTGATTGAGGAATGAATCTTTTTTCTCAGCCTGTGATGACAATGAACAGCATGTTCACACATTAACAGAGGTGCCTGTTCGCCTTGGTCGTATCAAGGGTAAGATAGGAGGGGTGACCCCCCGGTTTTCATGTAGCATGCTATGACTGTGTCATGCTCTATTTGTCATTACATCGTATCATGGGTGAGGGGTCGTAAAGGGGTGAACTGGTAATCCTTTCCTCCCCTTTTTCTGTTGGTCAGGGGTTAAAACCACCTGTCCTTCAAGGTTCCTGTCACGTTGCTGTTCGGCACGTTACAGGGTAAGGGGGGAGGGGGGGGGGAGTTTCCTGGTCCCACGCCCTGGAAGATTGGGCGTGTGCACCGCGGAAATTCCCCCGCCATAGAGTACGTCTCTGAGCGTATCTCTATTGGTAAGACTTCCGTGGGTTGTTCAGGTCCATGTTATGGATCTGTTTCAGGGAGTTGTCAGAGCTCCTCCTCACGAAGCTCCTCCTCAGGGAGAAGTGCCTTCTGTGAGTTCGGACTCTCCTTCCCAGTGAGGGAGCCTCCTCAGAGTTCAGAGCCTCCTCCTCAGATTGTCAAGGTGAGTAGAACTTCGAAAAAAGGAGTTCTGCTCTATTTTGTGTGTATTCGATTCAATTCGATTATTGAGTGTGTATTGGTTCAGTGCCTCCTCCTCGGATAGCCCTGACCCAAGTGTTACATAGCTCAATGTTGCAATATTTCTTTTCAATCTATACAGCTCGCGTGGGAAGTCTCTCTGGGGATTTCCGTCTCCTCTCTGTGGCGAGGGTGGCGGGATGTAAAAATGTAAAAAAATATTACCCTCAGCTGCGTCACGTGGGATTCATGTCAGTCTGTGTTTCTTTCTTTTTTAAATAAAAAGAGGAAAGAACATGAAGCACGACGGCTCTGTGTCGTTCTCCCAGGCGACTTGGAGGAACAATGTCTGGTGTCTTGCTAGACTATCCATTGATGTGTTTGGGTCTCGACGCGTACATAGTGCTGGCTCTGGGTGTTTCTGTTAAGAATCACGCAGGGGGCTAGTACGCCTTGGTTGCTCGTTATTAAAACAGCGTTTTTATAGGGCAACTGGGATGGAGTTTTGTCTCTTCCGAGCGCCAGTTTACTAGGTTGTCTCGATGAATTCTCGTTCGTATCTGGGGGATGTTAACGGAATAGATCAGAACATAGGTAGAGGGGTCTCACGCCCTTGGGGTGGGCCACTGAGCGCGGTACAAATGGGACCGTCTGGGTGGCGCCCTCTTTTCATGTTTTAGATCGACACGCATACCTACCCCCTCTTCTGGAGTGGGCATGTCGGCGTGGTTAGGGCACGGACTGGTTCTGGTCACGCTGGTCCAGGTCAGTTAACCCGTTGTCCGCCGGGGACGCAGATCTGCTGTTCTGGTACCCTGAGGGACTTGTGCTTTTTTCGGGGGGAAAAATGCCGGGTCGGCCCGGGTGTCACAGGGTTAGGCGTTATGGAGACCCTTTGTTGGGTACAGGTTGTACCTGGCACTATCATAAGGGGCTGATTCTCCTTTATTTCGCTCCTCTCTCACGCATGGCGAAGAGGGGGCTGTTGGGGTGGTCTTCTGGACCTCCTTTGGTAACCCTGTGTGCTTCCCGAGCCGCCGGGCCCGGTCCGAAGTAATGTTTAGTTGAAACCGTAGGCCTGGGATAACCCTTCTTTCTTGAGGGGTTATAGGAACAACCACTGTATGTGGTACCAAGAGGGTGGTTGATTCCCTGGTGTGTTGGAGCAGAGTCAACTCCCGGGTTACCCGGTTGAGTGTGCCCCTGCACGTTCATGACGTCTGCTAATCGTGTCAGCCTTCTCTGCCTCGACCCCTCTGGGTGGTTTTTTTTTTATGGAGGCTTTGTCATGGTGCGCAACAATGCCAGCATACGCCCCTTCCACCGGGGGGGCTGTTTTCAGTTGACCCCTTTGGCGCCTGTCTCGTCCGCAGTGATCCAGGCTCGGGTCTACAGCCTGCTGCCTGGTTTCCCCGGTGCGCTGCCTGCTTCCGTTGGTTAACCTTTTGAATGCTTTACAGCCATGCTGACTGCCTGTGTTGCAGGGTCAGTGTGCCAGGCGGTGTACTAATGGGGAGAAAGGGCCCGCTCTTGGAGGGGCCCTGTCCGAATACGCTGGCGATGTGGGGGGCGGTGTCACTAAGTGACCGCCTGGCGTCATTGACCTCTCCGGGCCCCCTTTTTCCCGGGGATCCAGTCCCTTCAGTGGGTCTGGGTCTTCCTTCGCGCTCCGCTGCTACGGCCTTGCCACGGGGTTGAGTTTGCTCTTGACTCCGTGATTTTGGGGGCAGTAACGAGGGTTGTTCCTTCCGTTCGTTCCCTGGTGGCATGCAGGTTGTGCGTGTGCGTAGTTGTGGGGTCAAGCCACAATCTGCTCACCCTGTGCGTTGAGTTGCTTGAGTTCCTCTTCGCACGGTCGGATCCGTCTCCCTCCCGTCCTCCAATAGGGAGGGTATCCTCCATTAGGGAGGGTCGGGGGGCTCGGTCCTCCCCGCTCTGATGGTTGTGGGGGGCCTCAGCGGGGTACATTTGTCGAGCTTCTGGCTCCCGCTCAGCTCCTCTTGTGCAGACTGACGCTGAGCGGAGCCATAATGAAATAGAACATAAGGTTATGTATATAACCAAGTTCTATGAATTATGGTGACGCTCAGCGTCAGGACGCCACTGCGGCCCTTGATCTCACCTTGTGGTGAAAGTTTGGGAAGGAGGCGAGTAGGTGACCACACACCTGCTTATGAAGGTAAGCAGATAGGGGTGTGGCCAGACGAATGTTGGGATGTAAAGGTACATTGTGGAATTTTTTATTCAGTGCTCGTGCACGAAGTGAAGTGCGTGCAGACTGACGCTGAGCGTCACCATAATTCATAGAACTTGGTTATATACATAACCTTACGTTTTCTTACACGCAAGAGATGAAATGTCCAATTTCCCTAGCACCTACACACACCATACTTTCCAAATGTCTTCCTATCTATACCCTGCATCTTTTTAAAAAAGGAGTTTGTTGATATATCATTCATAGCCTGATTTATAGTAGATTTATGCCAAGAAGCCTGGCGATTTTTTTTATGACTGTAGACAGCATTTATGGGATGATAAAAAGACATAGCCACACCCTTCTGTAAAAAGTTAATTGTGTTATGTGTCAACATAATGAAAAAAAAATATTGGAATCTGGCATCATAAAATGTGCGATGTCTATCCTGGCGATGTTATGCTAATTAGCGCATATTTAATTAGGTAATGCCCATTTTGCATAATTATATAAACATAAAATCTCAGAAAACTTGCCATACATTTTTCTTAGTTGTTATGTACATAACAAACTGAAAAGTTTCATAGTGATGTCTATTAAAATATTTGTTTGGCCTATTAGGGGGTATACACTGTGTCGCCTTAACATTATGTTACTATTAACATTAACAATATGCCTCACAGGCAGCCCCCGGGGAGAGGCCAGAACAGGCTGATGTCATCACACACTGTCCTCACACTGTCCTCACACATTGTCCTCACACTGTCCTCACACACTGTCCTCACACTGTCCTCACACTGTCCTCACACACTGTCCTCACACACTGTCCTCACACACTGTCCTCACACACTGTCCTCACACTGTCCTCACACACTGTCCTCACACTGTCCTCACACACTGTCCTCACACTGTCCTCACACACTGTCCTCACACTGTCCTCACACTGTCCTCACACACTGTCCTCACACACTGTCCTCACACTGTCCTCACACACTGTCCTCACACTGTCCTGACACACTGTCCTCACACTGTCCTCACACTGTCCTCACACTGTCCTCACACACTGTCCTCACACTGTCCTCACACTGTCCTCACACACTGTCCTCACACACTGTCCTCACACACTGTCCTCACACACCACACACTGTCCTCACACACTGTCCTCACACACTGTCCTCACACTGTCCTCACACTGTCCTCACACTGTCCGCACACTGTCCTCACACACTGTCCTCACACACCACACACTGTCCTCACACACTGTCCACACACTGTCCTCACACACTGTCCTCACACACTGTCCTCACACACTGTCCTCACACACTGTCCTCACACACCACACACTGTCCCCACACACTGTCCTCACACTGTCCTCACACACTGTCCTCACACTGTCCTCACACACTGTCCTCACACACTGTCCTCACACTGTCCTCACACACTGTCCTCACACACTGTCCTCACACACTGTCCTCACACTGTCCTCACACTGTCCTCACACTGTCCTCACACACTGTCCTCACACACTGTCCTCACACACTGTCCTCACACACCACACACTGTCCTCACACACTGTCATCACACACTGTCCTCACACACCACACACTGTCCTCACACACTGTCCTCACACACTGTCCTCACACACTGTCCTCACACACTGTCCCCACACACTGTCCTCACACACTGTCCTCACACACTGTCCTCACACACTGTCCTCACACACTGTCCTCACACAGCACACACTGTCCTCACACACTGTCCTCACACACTGTCCTCACACACTGTCATCACACACTGTCCTCACACACTGTCCTCACACACTGTCCTCACACACTGTCCTCACACAGCACACACTGTCCTCACACACTGTCCTCACACACTGTCCTCACACACTGTCCTCACACACTGTCCTCACACACTGTCCTCACACACCACACACTGTCCTCACACACTGTCCACACACTGTCCTCACACACTGTCCTCACACACTGTCCTCACACACTGTCCTCACACACTGTCCTCACACACTGTCCTCACACACCACACTGTCCCCACACACTGTCCTCACACTGTCCTCACACACTGTCCTCACACTGTCCTCACACACTGTCCTCACACACTGTCCTCACACTGTCCTCACACACTGTCCCTCACACACTGTCCTCACACACTGTCCTCACACTGTCCTCACACTGTCCTCACACTGTCCTCACACACTGTCCTCACACACTGTCCTCACACACTGTCCTCACACACCACACACTGTCCTCACACACTGTCATCACACACTGTCCTCACACACCACACACTGTCCTCACACACTGTCCTCACACACTGTCCTCACACACTGTCCTCACACACTGTCCCCACACACTGTCCTCACACACTGTCTCACACACTGTCCTCACACAGCACACACTGTCCTCACACACTGTCCTCACACACTGTCCTCACACACTGTCCTCACACACTGTCATCACACACTGTCCTCACACACTGTCCTCACACACTGTCCTCACACACTGTCCTCACACATCACACACTGTCCCCACACACTGTCCTCACACACTGTCCCCACACACTGTCCCCACACACTGTCCTCACACACTGGTCCCCACACACTGTCCTCACACACTGTCCCCACACACTGTCCTCACACACTGTCCCCACACACTGTCCTCACACACTGTCCCTCACACACTGTCCTCACACACTGGCATCACACACTGTCCTCACACACTGTCCTCACACACTGTCCCCACACACTGTCCACCCCACCACTGTCCTCACCCCCCCACCCACTGTCCTCACACACCACACACTGTCCTCACACACTGTCCTCACCACACTCCACACACTGTCCTCACACACTGTCCTCACACACTGTCCTCACACATCACACACTGTCCTCACACACTGTCCTCACACACTGTCCTCACACACTATCCTCACACACTGTCCTCACACATCACACACTGTCCTCACACACTGTCCTCACACACTGTCCTCACACCGTCCTCACACACTGTCCTCACACACCACACACTGTCCTCACACACTGTCCTCGCACACCACACACTGTCCTCACACACTGTCATCACACACTGTCCTCACACACTGTCCTCACACACTGTCATCACACACTGTCCTCACACACTGTCCTCACACACTGTCATCACACACCACACACTGTCCTCACACACTGTCATCACACACTGTCCTCACACACTGTCCCCACACACTGTCCTCACACACTGTCCTCACACACTGTCCCCACACACTGTCCTCACACACTGTCCTCACACACCACACACTGTCCTCACACACCACACACTGTCCTCACACACTGTCATCACACACTGTCCTCACACACTGTCCCCACACACTGTCCTCACACACTGTCCTCACACACCACACACTGTCCTCACACACTGTCCCCACACACTGTCCTCACACACTGTCCTCACACACTGTCCTCACACACTGTCCTCACACACCACACACTGTCCTCACACACTGTCCCCACACACTGTCCTCACACTGTCCTCACACACTGTCCTCACACACCACACACTGTCCTCACACACTGTCCTCACACACTGTCCTCACACTGTCCTCACACACTGTCCTCACACTGTCCTCACACACTGTCCTCACACACTGTCCTCACACACTGTCCTCACACACTGTCCTCACACACTGTCCACACACACCACACACTGTCCTCACACACTGTCCTCACACACTGTCCTCACACTGTCCTCACACACTGTCCTCACACTGTCCTCACACTGTCCTCACACTGTCCTCACACACTGTCCTCACACTGTCCTCACACACCACACACTGTCCTCACACACTGTCCTCACACACTGTCCTCACACACTGTCCTCACACACTGTCCTCACACAGCACACACTGTCCTCACACACTGTCCTCACACACTGTCCTCACACACTGTCCTCACACACTGTCCTCACACACTGTCCTCACACACTGTCCTCACACACTGTCCTCACACACTGTCCCCACACACTGTCCTCACACACTGTCCCCACACACTGTCCTCACACACTGTCCTCACACACTGTCCTCACACACTGGCATCACACACTGTCCTCACACACTGTCCTCACACACTGTCCCCACACACTGTCCTCACACACTGTCCTCACACACCACACACTGTCCTCACACACTGTCCTCACACACCACACACTGTCCTCACACACTATCCTCACACACTGTCCTCACACATCACACACTGTCCTCACACACTGTCCTCACACACTGTCCTCACACCGTCCTCACACACTGTCCTCGCACACCACACACTGTCCTCACACACTGTCCTCGCACACCACACACTGTCCTCACACACTGTCATCACACACTGTCCTCACACACTGTCCTCACACACTGTCATCACACACTGTCCTCACACACTGTCCTCACACACTGTCCTCACACACCACACACTGTCCTCACACACTGTCATCACACACTGTCCTCACACACTGTCCCCACACACTGTCCTCACACACTGTCCTCACACACTGTCCTCACACACCACACACTGTCCTCACACACTGTCCCCACACACTGTCCTCACACACTGTCCTCACACACTGTCCTCACACACTGTCCTCACACACCACACACTGTCCTCACACACTGTCCTCACACACCACACACTGTCCCCACACACTGTCCTCACACTGTCCTCACACACTGTCCTCACACACCACACACTGTCCTCACACACCACACACTGTCCTCACACACTGTCCCTCACACACTGTCCTCACACACTGTCCTCACACACTGTCCTCACACACTGTCCCCACACACTGTCCCCACTAGGGATGTGCATCTCCATCACTGAGGCCGATGCGATGCACATCTCGATACGGTGCCAACGATACGATACATTAACGATACATTTGAAGCACCGGGCGATGCGATGCGATACGATTCACCCCTGTTGAGATACGATACGATTCGATACGATTTGATTCAACATAATGCGATTCGGGGCGATACGATGCGATTCAACACGATGCAAAATAATGATACAATTTTATGGTATGACAGAGGTTTGGTTGTATTCCTTATATGCAGCTTATAATTATTATTAAAAATTAAATAATCTACTGTAAGACAATTTATATAAAAACTCTCCGTGCCTAAGACTTTTGCACAGTACTGTTTTCTATTCACTTTAGCTAAAAACACACACACACACACACACACACACACACACACACACACACACACACACACACACACACACACTTCACACACAAATGGATAATGGCTTATAGCAGACTTAATGATTTTATAATATTTCAGATAATGAAATTAAATGTTTATCATCAACTATCCAGTTAGTATTTCGTTTGGCCACTTTAAATCATTGAACGTAGAGAGAGAGAGAGAGAGAGAGAGAGAGAGAGAGAGAGAGAGAGAGAGAGAGAGAGAGAGAGAGAGAGAGAGAGAGAGAGAGAGATAGAGAGAGAGAGAGAGAGAGAGAGAGAGCGAGAGAGAGAGAGCGTTCTGATGCTCCGTAGCTAACCACACCATGATGGCATTTTGTCAACAACACAGTTTGAACCTGGAGGAAGCCATATAAAGAAACGAATTGCCAATAAATGTGAAGTTATCTTTGAACCTGTTGTCAAGCGTCGTCAATATACCCCCCCCCCCCCCCCCCCCCCCCCCTCATTTCCTCACTAATGGAACTGGTGTTGCAGAGTCACGTTAGTTAGTTAGATACTGTAGTTTAGCGTTAGCTGAACGCTAACTGGCTAACGTTAGTAGCTAGATTTTTAAGGGCCCTTTTCGGGCGGGGGGGGGGGGGGGCCCTTTTTATGCTTTTTGGGGGGTTTTGGTGATCAAATATTGAATATTGAACTATAATAATCAGTGCAGGAGCTCACTTATCCTTGAAAGACACTTTTATCACTGACTTAAAGGCCCATACATCTCCATAAATGTTCAGGGGGGAGGGAATAAGTGCTTACCCTACAGACCCCAAGAAGTGCTGTATATTCTGTATTGTTTAATATAAATGCATTTTTTTATTCCAATCCCGGTTTGTATTTGAGATTCCCAAATCCCATCGGACTTGACTTCTTCGTTGTCCCTCAATCAGTGTAATACCAGCATTCAACTGTATGCGCCACAGCGGTTTCTATCATCATCATCATCACCACCCACGCTATGCATAAAATATATAATGGAGAGGCACGCTGAGGAGGCCGTGCAAACTGCAATGGAATATGGGGCATCTCTCTCTCTTTACCTAATATTTGTATTCTATCCTGACATTTTTCAGTTGGAAGGGCAGTCTATGCGTAACGGTAAAAAAAAAAAAAAAAAATCTTTTTTCAAAAAGGCACTTTTTATGAGCCTCAAAAAGGCACGTGGGCTCTATGTGTGCACGTGCCTGATCCTAGTGATACATGTGTGTCCTGTGTGTTTCCTGTGTGTCTGTGTCCTGTGTGTGTGTGTGTCCTGTGTGTGTGTCCTGTGTGCATGCGTGTGTGTTGTGGTGTGGTGTGTAGGCAAAATAGGCATGGACATTCTCTGACCCTGTCCTGTAATTTCATCTCACATTACAGTCCAGTAAAATACGAATATGTATGCAGG
>NC_140178.1:86519803-86586344 GCF_963971535.1 Notolepis coatsorum | reverse complement strand
CGCAAAAAGCTAAAACTAAAGGCTGGCTGTCACAAAACAGTCACATCTAGAGACCTCAAAACCTACTCTAGCGAGGCCTTTAACCTTGAACTGGAGAGTCTGGACTGGTCAGATGAACTCAATGGTACACGGGTTGAAGAAACTTGGCTTGGCTTCAAAACCAAATTTTCATCAATACTAAACAACATGGCCCCCCTAAGAACCACCAGTTTCGTAAAAGTCAGTCAAAGCTTACCAAAAGCACGAGCAGTGAACTCCAAGACCATGTGACTGAACTCAAACTAGAAAGAAACAGACTAAGAAATGACGTAAACTCCATGATCAAAACTGCAAAAAAAAAAAATCATCAATGACAAAACCGAGGAAAACAAAAATAAACCACGTGAACTTTGGAAATTACTCAACAATCAACTAGGCTGCAGTAAAAAACTTAAAACCAGGTTCTCAAACATAAACATAAAGACGGACAACACGCTCATCACAGACAAGCTGGATGTAGCCAATTACTTAAACACTTTCTTCACAAACATAGCCACAACACTGGTAAACAAACTACCCTCCCACTCAGGGCAGTATGGGGTAGAACACATAGTAGCATACTACAAGAACCTAGGCATCCACAAAGACGACTTCAAACTGGAAATGGTAACTACAGATGAGGTACTCAAAAAACTGAGCACCCTCCAACCAAACAAGGCCACTGGCCATGACAACATCCCCTCCAAATTCCTCAGAGATTCAGCAGCAGCCATCACCCCAGTCATCACACACATAATAAACCTCTCCATAAAACAGGGACACGTCCCCAAGGACTTCAAAATTGCGAGAGTAACACCCCTGCACAAAGGGCAGCAAATTAGACCCGGGCAACTACCGCCCTGTTTCTATCCTTACATCCATCTCGAAAGTCATGGAAAAAATAGTATACGAACAGATCGAAAAGTACCTTGCGGAAAAAAATCGAATCTACGAATTCCAATCTGGTTTCAGAACATCCCACTCCACTGACACATGCCTTCTCTACTTGAATGACCACATCAAACAAGAGGTGGACGCGGGCAAATACTGCGGCATGGTCATGCTGGACCTACAAAAGGCCTTCGACACTGTCAATCACACCATTCTGATTGACAAGCTAAAAGCAATTGGTTTTGATAGTTTATCAGTGAGCTGGATACAATCCTACCTGGAGGGGAGGGAACAGATGGTGGAGGTAAACGGTACCCTATCCCCCCCCCCCTCACAGTGAGCTGTGGTGTTCCACAAGGAAGCATACTAGGACCGCTACTATTCCTAATTTATGCAAATGACATGTCGTCAGCTTGTGACTGCAACTTGTTCCTGTTTGCGGACGACTCAGCCCTGCTGGTCTCTGACAAGAACAAGTTACAGGTTGAAAAAGCCCTCAGCTCGGAACTAGGCAAAATCTGCATATGGCTCGCCGACAACAAACTATCATTACACATGGGCAAAACAGAGTCCATTATCTTCGGTTCAAATAACAAACTCAGCAAGACCGACGGCTTCTCGGTTACAGTGGGTGACAATATTGTCACAAGGAAAGATGAAATTACCTACCTGGGTTCCATCCTAGAGGCTAATCTTTCCTGTGACAAAATGGCATCCAATGTAATAAAAAAAGTCAACCAACGAACGCGATTCTTGTACCGGATCTCCTCTCTGGTAAACAAGAATACCCTGAAGACTCTAGCAGGAGCACTCATTCAAGGGTACTACGACTATGCTTGCACCTCATGGTACCAAAGCACCTCAAAGGCACTAAAAAACAAATTACAAACATCTCAAAACAAGCTAGTCAGACTACTGCTTGACCTGACTCCTAGAACCCACCTCACCCCTGCCCACTTTGACAACCTAGGATGGCTTAGAGTAGACGACAGAGTACAGCAACTTGCAATGGGCCTGGTCTACAAGATACACTACGCGACCAAGGTACCCATGTACATGTCAAAATACTTCCCAAAGGTCAGTGAATACCACGATCACAACACCAGAGGGAGCTCCACAAATCATCTAAAACCCAGATTCGGCTCAAACAAGGGACTAAACACGTTTCGCAATTATGCCACATCAATGTGGAACGCCCTACCTAAAGCTGTAAAGGAATGTGAATCACTACCCACTTTCAAAAGCACTCTCAAAAAACACCTACGTGAGACTGCAATTCGAAACTGGACCCTACAAATGTCCTAACCTAGTTGTATAGTTGTACAGTAAATGACCAAGTAAGGCTTTGTCAGTATTCCAATGTACAGTGTAAAATGTGTGTGTGTCCCCTACCCAACCCCCCCCCCCCCCCCCCCCACCTCCAATGTACAGCCCTTACCCACCCACCCAACCCCACCCCACCCACCCAACCACCTACAATGTACAGTTGCTACGTCAAATGTATATACACTCTTTTTCTGGACACTTTTGTATCACAAACAGTACTGTATTTGCAAATCTGATATGTCATGAATGTATAGATGTAGCAGATGTCTATCTGTATGTCATGTATGTCATATATGTTATGATGAATTGAAAATGGGGGACCCTGATGTAAACAAGACGAAAGTCTTTCTCTGGTCTGCATCCCTTTAACAATTGTATGTATTGAGCTGTACTGTACTGTACCCATTCTGCAATCTGTTAATAAACTTTTCAATCAATCAATCAATCAAACCCGCGGTCATAAATCACACTGGAGCGACATCAACCGAGTTGCTTGCTGTGCATACACACTGTGAAACCTTCCTTGAGAGCACATAAAGCTGCCATGCTAACCTCAGCGGTGTCACTTCTGCTATAAAGAATGACCTGCAGGGCCCATATATCTGACGTGATAACTCCTTTAAGGGCAAGAACGACATGTCAAAAACACATTTGCCCTTTAACTCGCCAGAGACTGTCTCTCTCAAAAGGGCATTGTCCTTTAAATGCACCTAAAAATGGTTCAAACCTTCGGCCAATGTTTTGCGTGGCTAAAGCCCTCCATATTTAGAAACGTTTGTCTGTGTTTACACGTAATCTTTCGTTGTGAACAAATGATGGCCTCACTCGGTCGCTCAGTGTAGCAGAGGGTCACGGGCGGGTTGTTTGTCGATCCACGGCCTCCTGGGCTCCGGTGATGTGAGACTGGTGAGGTGAGACTGGTGAGGTGAGACTGGTGAGGTGAGACTGGTGAGGTGAGACTGGTGAGGTGAGACTGGTGAGGTGAGGTGATGTGAGACTGGTGAGGTGAGACTGGTGAGGTGAGACTGGTGAGGTGAGGTGATGTGAGACTGGTGAGGTGAGACTGGTGAGGTGAGACTGGTGAGGTGAGGTGATGTGAGACTGGTGAGGTGAGACTGGTGAGGTGAGGTGAGGTGAGACTGGTGAGGTGAGGTGAGGTGAGACTGGTGAGGTGAGACTGGTGAGGTGAGGTGAGGTGAGGTGAGGTGGGGTGAGGTGTAGTGAGGTGAGGTGAGGTGAGGTGATGTGAGGTGAGGTGAGGTGATGTGAGGTGATGTGAGGTGAGGTGAGGTGAGGTGAGGTGTAGTGAGGTGAGGTGAGGTGAGGTGAGGTGATGTGAGGTGAGGTGAGACTGGTGAGGTGATGTGAGGTGAGGTGAGGTGAGACTGGTGAGGTGATGTGATGTGAGGTGAGGTGAGGTGAGGTGAGACTGGTGAGGTGATGTGAGGTGAGGTGAGACTGGTGAGGTGATGTTTCTCAAGTTTCTCAAGTTTCTTTAATAGTTGTCATACAGAAGTACAGAATACTTTTATACAAAATGCTGGATGAGATCGATGTTGCGCTCTGCTTCTCTTTGGGCATAGTCAGCGGCGCGCTGGGCTTCGGCGGCGGCGCGCTCTGCTTCTCTTTGGGCATAGTCAGCGACGCGCTGGGCTTCGGCGGCGGCGCGCTCTGCTTGTCTTTGGGCACCATCAGCGGCGCGCTGGGCTTCGTCGGCGGTGCGCTCTGCTTCGGCGGCGGCGCGCTCTGCTGCGGCCCGGTCTCTTACCATATTAATTTCCGTCTGAAGGCGTCTCATCTCCCGGCGTATGCGCTCTTCTTCGCTCCGTTGCTGCGCTTGGAGGCGTTCTCTTTCAATAGTAAAATGTTCGCACTCGCTAAGCGTCTGTGCTTGGAGTCGATCGCGTTCGGTAGAGGCTGTCAGGCTGACGAGGAACGCCTGTTGTAGCATCCTCTCCGCTTCGCTGGGGGAAGGCGGTTGTGGAGGTGAGCCGCTCCTGGGTGAGCCGCTCCTGGGGGTACTCGTTGGGGAGTCCTGGAGCTCTATTTCCTCGGCGCTCTCCTCCTCTTCTTCCGTGCAGAGTTCTCTCTCTGTAGGGTTGTCTTCCTCCCGGGGGTGGTCGGGGACTACTTCTTCGGTAGTGGCGGGGGGTAAAGGCATGTCAGCTCCCTCCTGGTCCCCACCGTGAGCTTGGTCAGTTACATTAGGACCTACTAGGGCCTCTGTGGTCGGGGAAACCTGGTCGTTAAGGTCAGACATAATTTTACTTTCTACTTTTACCGCGTTTACCGTTTGTCGAAGGCTAGGTAGTTGACTGACAGACCGTTTCGTGGAGTGTTCATCATAGGCCATTTCAATATTAATAACACTATATTAATATTACACTAGTTACCCTCCGGCTCGAAGGACCAATTGTAACTGAGGGGTACAATTCCCTGACTGTATTGTTAGATATGGTATTTAATACCACTACCTCTTGTACTTTAACTTCTGGCCATCCAGTACATGATATAAGTATGATGAACACTTTCCCACCTGATGAAACGAAGTCCACACAAATGTACAAATCGAATATTTAATATAGCAAAAGGTATATACAACGTTCACTTGTTTACACTTATGATTTGAAATATGCACTTGTATGGCAAATGAGTATTCGTAGGTAAATCAACATTGAATGTCCAATCTCTGGTTACGTAGGGAGTAAGTATACAACCTGGATATTTAGGAACTATAGCGATGGTACTTAAATGATTATAGCTGGATACACTAAGGGGGGGGGGGGGGTCCCGCTGGTTGTAAGACAGTAGGAGGGGGGGGGTTAGAGAAGCCGCTGGCGGTATCCCATCTGGCCGACGATTTCTTGGGAGAATTCAAAGTCTTGAACACGGTGCCCACAGAACCTCGGTCCGCAGACGAATACAGCTGGACCCTCTGGTGGACGGTAGCTGCCGGTCCACAACGGAGAGACGTGAGGCGACCTCACTGATGTAGAGCGCCGTCTCACCTGGAGTCCTCTCCGGGGGGTAGTTCCAACACTCCGCAGTGTTGGCCGTTATCCATGGAATAATCAAAGCACCCAAAGCATAATCCAAGCCGTGGAAGGCTCGCCGTCGTCCGGGTAGAGTAATCCAATATACAGGTCTAGTCGCCCTGGCCCGGAGCTCCTCGGATGCAAGCACCACTAGGGGTCTGCCCAGCCTGGTTAAGCGTCCAGATAACGTCAGGAACGATGGGGGGTACTGATAACTTTACAACTCTAACCGAACGATGCACCATACATAAATAGACTATTATTAGCTTAATAGAATACGTCCAACTCGACGGTATAGTGCCAAACTATGACTATTCAACTATTAATCCACACGATATCTCAATGCCTATTCTGAGGCCAAGTAGGCCTTACTACACCACACGTGCGTCGTGGGTGAGGCTTCGCGTCTGTCACTCTGTTGGAGGGTAAAGAACTGGACTAAAAGGAAAGTTCTACTTTACTTGCGCCATATATATATGCGCTATGAACAAATAGTACCATTCGTATTTCGCCAGACGTATTCCTACGCGGAACCGGGGCTTGCCACGACATGTTGGGCGGCACGATTGAACTTGAACCTAGGGGTATGGCAACCTGGCGCCAGGTTCTCGTCCAATGGTAGAATGAAACTATTATGGGCTGTTTAGTAGACTAAAGGGATATTCAGTGCATATTGTACAAGGAATATACAGGGGATATCAAACGATATACAAACACTATTTAAATATATATATATAAATAAATATATATATTCGGTTTAATCTGATCCTTCACAACAATTATTGTTCGTTTAGCAGCCTGATGCCTGGGGATAGAAGCTTCTTCTGAGTCTTTCTGTGCTCGCCTTAAGACTCCGGTATCGCTTGCCTGACCGCAGCAGTTCAAAGAGGCAGTTGTTCGGGTGGCTCGAGTCCTTAATAATTCTCTTAGCCTTCCCCTTGCACCGCTTGTTGTAAATGTTCTGGAGGGTGGGAAGCCCCCCTCCAATTGTGCGTTCGGCTGAACGTGTCACTCTTTGTAGTCTGCTACGGTCTTGTGCAGTGCTATTCCCAAACCAGGAGGTGATGTTGCCGGTCAGGATGCTCTCTATTGTACATGAGTAGAAGTTCCTAAGGATCTTCTGACTGACTTGGAACTTCCTTAGGCGCCTGAGGAAGTAGAGGCGTTGTCGTGCCTTCTTCACAACACTGTCAATGTGTGTGGTCCATGTCAAGTCCTCGGATATGTGGGCTCCGAGGTACTTGAAACTGTTCACTCTCTCAACCGGTGCCCCGTCGATGCTGAGGGGGCTGTAGTCCTTGACCCCCGACCTCCTGAAGTCCACAATCATCTCTTTTGTTTTGCTGACGTTCAGGGAGAGGCAGTTCTCCTGACACCACTGTGACAGGTTCTCTACCTCTTCCAGGTAGGCCCTTTCGTCGTTGGCAGAGATCAGGCCCACCACTACTGTGTCATCAGCAAATTTGATGATGGTGTTGTTGTTCCGCTGTGCTACGCAGTCATGTGTGTACAGGGAGTAGAGGAGGGGGCTCAGAACACAGCCCTGGGGGGCCCCTATGTTGAGCGTGATGGATGAGGAGGTGCAGTTGCCGGCTCTTACCACCTGGGGTCTGCCCGTCAGGAAGTCCAAGACCCACTGGCAGAGGTCATAGTTCAAGCCCAGGTCCCTGAGCTTGGCTATGTGATGTGAGGTGAGGTGAGGTGAGGTGAGGTGAGGTGAGGTGAGGTGAGGTGAGGTGAGGTGAGGTGAGGGGAGGTGATGTGAGGTGAGGTGATGTGATGTGAGTTGAGGTGAGGTGAGGTGAGGTGAGTTGAGACTGGTGAGGTGAGGTGAGGTGAGGTGAGACTGGTGAGGTGATGTGAGGTGAGGTGAGACTGGTGAGGTGATGTGAGGTGATGTGAGGTGAGGTGATGTGTGGTGAGGTGTGGTGAGGTGAGGTGAGGTGATGTGAGGTGTGGTGAGGTGTGGTGAGGAGAGAGAGAGAGAGAGAGAGAGAGAGAGAGAGAGAGAGAGAGAGAGAGAGAGAGAGAGAGAGAGAGAGAGAGAGAGAGAGAGAGAGAGAGAGAGAAGGCTGGCAGGACAGTCCAAATGCTGTACAAATGAGTATGAGTGGGAAAAGTTAATTCAGGCTCCTCCCATGAGAGCTGACTTGTAACGTTGTTCTGAACAGGTGCAGGAGACCAGAGTAACTTCAGGGCATGAGAAGGAAAGCTTTTCTATTTGTTATTTGGGACACAACACTTTGATCACGACGGACTTCAAACCAGACACAGCTCGCTCGGGGGGGAGAAACAGCGGCGCTACCGGGTGATCAAACTAGATAACAAGAAAGCAGACAGAAATAATTCCTACACACGCGTGTTGTTGTGTGTCGCTCAGGGCTCACGGCTAAAGTGAAAGTGTTGTTGAAATGGTGCATATCATCTGGGCCATCGGCTAGCGCAGGATGCAGCCTGGTATCCCCCCCCCCCCTGGTGTGACAGTAGGCTTGCACGGTCTGACCCGGCTGATAACCAGACAAAATTGCGGTGCGTCGAGGCCTCAAGACGGGGCGAGGAAGATGTCAGAGGCCTGGGGAGAAGAGAGAGAGAACTTGTCGCAGTGTAGCAAGCGTGTGTCAAACTCGGGACGTCTACGACAGATACATGCGTGTGGGAGATGTCACCAATCAAACAGCCACAGTGGTTTCGGAAATATTCCCCCGGCGGCTACGCTTCATAACCGCCAAAGTAAATGTTTTTCTCCTGTAAAAACTGACGAGTGACAGAGGGTGCCTACCTGTCAAATGGGGGGGGGGGGGTAGTTTGATTATCACGGCCATCATGGTGGAGATGGGAGATCTCTGTTTTCCTGTCAGTTCCCATGGACGTGGTGTTATTTCACCTGCCACCCAATGGGAATATTCTATCGTTTTCTGTCTCGGTCAAGGACAACACATACACACCCCTTTTCCTACCTCTCTCTTTCTCTCTTTATCCTTCTCTCTTTATCCTTCTCTCTCTCTCTCTCTCTCTCTCTCTCTCTCTCTCTCTCTCTCTCTCTCTCTCTCTCTCTCTCTCTCTCTCTCTCTCTTTCTCTCACATACTTTCTCTGTGTCCTTCTCTGTCATATATAGACACTCTCTTTCCCTCTCCTCTGCTATAAATATATTTCTATTTCTTTCACTCTACATTCCCTTCTGTCACACTCGTGGACATACACACACACACACACACACACACACACACACACACACACACACACACACACACACACACACACACACACACACACACACACACACACACGCACACACAATGACAGGGATCCCTCAGTCAGTGCTAGAGTTGCGTCCTTCTGACATTGAAACAGTGATACAGCAACAGTATAATTAGAACAAATATCGATTGTCTTGCTGCTGCCAAGCATCAGTGTGTGTGAGTGTGTGTGTGTGTGTGTGTGTGTGTGTGTGTGTGTGTGTGTGTGTGTGTGTGTGTGTGTGTGTGTGTGTGTGTGTGTGTGTGTGTGAGTATGTATAGAGCATAGAGCAGGGCTATTCAACTAAATTGTTCAGGGGGCCACATTGTCAGAAACCCAAGGGGCCAGGGGCCGGACTGCCACGGCGCCTCCCCGTGCTATGAATATATGTACACTTGACACAACACGCAACCACATTTTCACAACTTTTATTTAAAGGGAAACTATTTTACTATTTCTTTCACTATTTGGGCACTTTTACACAATTCCTGTGGGTTTATGGAACACCTCTGTAATATGTTTTTTTTTAATTCATTGTTTTGTATTTCTAATCAAGTACTCAAAAACACGTTTTGAGCCTGGGCTCCAACCACTGTGGGAACTGTGTGGAAACTCAGCTGATTATCATGCAGCAGTGTCTCTCTGACATCACAAATCAGCACATTTTCAGATGACTCAGTTCAGTGAGGGTGAATATTGTGAGAGGAGAATTGGAAGAATGCGCCAATATGAGATTTAGAGACATAGATCATATTAATATAAGTCCACATAGCTAGGAAACAATGCTAAACACTGAAAAAGGCCATTTATAAGATCCCCTTTAACTACATTGCAAAAGTAGTATACTTTTCAAAAAAGGTGCTTCATTTATGTGCAACAACTGCAACATCTCCTGTTCAACATTTCAATATAAAAATAAAATAAAAAACAAACAAGTGCATGATGTGCATATGAACATTCTAACATCAACACTTGAACAAAAAAACACATTTATAGTGCAGCTGAGCTTATGAAAAAGTGCTTCATGTCTGTGCAACAACAGCAAATCACAGCATCTTATTAGCACTTATTGTCGACTCTTAACTCTCAAACATCAGGGGGGTGGGGGGCAGACAGGCCTAGCCTACATACACACATCTAATGAGAGCGATTGCACTTCTTTGACTGGGCAATGGCAGAGAAAGAGGGTTCATAGGAAGTGAGGGCTACCCGCAAACAGTGATGCAAATGCTCATTTGTCAAGGAGGCATGGTTGCTTGTTTTAATGGCATTCATGTGAGAGAAACTGGATTCACAGGTGTATGTTGAGCCAAACATTGTTAGCACAGATATTGCCAGCGTTTTTATTTTGGGGAATGTCTTGACATGAATACACTTTATCCAAAATGTTGTGGTGGATTCATTCTCAAGTGCCTGCTTCAGAGCAGATGATGCTTGCATGTCAATTATTTCAAGTTGCAGGAGACCTTCATCAATGTGAAGTGATGCAAGGAACTCTTGTCCTTTTGTGGAAATAGCAGCTACATTGGCAAATGGGTTGCTCACAAAATGCATCAATTATCTGGACATGTCAAATTCATCAAATCAACTTGCAAAGTTTTCCCTCAATTTATCAATGAAATCTGTCATTAATTGAGTGACTTTTGGCTCAATTGTGCGTGTTAACGTTGACATGAAAAAAAAGTAAAAAAAATAATAATAATAAAAAAATATTAAAAAAAAAAAAAAAAAAATTATTTTTTTTATTTTTTTTTATTATCATGTAATCTTTGGCGGGCCGGTCAGAATCATCCCGCGGGCCGGATCTGGCCCGCGGGCCGCCAGTTGAATAGCCCTGGCATAGAGCATAGAGCATAGAGCATAGAGCAGGGGTGGCCAACCAGTCAGAGACTAAGAGCTACACAAATTACTGTGGTACCACAAAGAGCCACACCATATACCAGCGTTTCTCAACCTTTTTTTTCAGTCACGGCACCCTTCATGTGTTTATATGTCCCACCCTCTGGCCTCTGAAGTTGCTAATGTCTTTTTAATTTGGGCCTCACAGGGTTAACCTCTTAAACCCGAGATATACAGTAAAGGTGTATATGTTCAGCATTATGTTTGTTTACCAATGATTTTAACTGTTATTAGTGAAATATAAGATTATAGAAATCTCAGGGCATTGAGTCGAAAACCGGCGCATATTGACAGGAGGAAGTGGAGCAGCCAAAAGTGAGTGTAGTCTTTTGAAGGAAGACACTCAGGGCTTTCGAATTTCGAAAAACTACCCTACCCAGCTCACGCCAGCTCCTGTCAATCATCTGACTTCTGGATTAACCTTTTTATTTCTCTTATTTTTTGGGATTATCTACCACAAACCTGAACATTATTGCCATAAAACAGAATGCAGTTTGTTTCTCTACCTTTCTGTGAACGTCTAGAAAAAAACTGTGTTGCAAAATTATGATGAAAAATGGTGGAGAAATTTACATTATAAAAAAAGATGGCAGAATTCAATACTGTATCTACAAAACCTTCTGTTTTCATTTGCTTAGATTTGTCAGGTCTGGTAAATCTTTGCATGGTGTTATTCACAGTCAAAGATAAAACAATTTTTTTTAAATATAATTGATATTCCCCTTTGGTTCATTACAATTTACTCAAGCCTAGTAACAGACACACTATTTCTGACACTGGGAATACATTCCCTGAGATCCATAGATGTCCCTAGATTCAGATACCAAGAACATGCAAATGGACCATTTAAAAAAAAATCTGTAAATGTTTATTCTACGTCCTTATGGAATGAGTGACATACAACTAAAAAATATTTAAAACATTTTAAAATAAAAAACATACTTTTTTTTTATGGATGGAAGAGCTCGCAAGCCACGGGTTGGCCACCCCTGGCATAGAGCATAGAGCATAGAGCATAGAGCATAGAGCATAGATCATAGAGCATAGAGCATAGAGCATAGAGCATAGAGCATAGAGCATAGATCATAGAGCATAGAGCATAGCGCATAGAGCATAGATCATAGAGCATAGAGCATAGCGCATAGAGCATAGAGCATAGATCATAGAGCATAGAGCATAGCGCATAGAGCATAGATCATAGAGCATAGAGCAGGGGTCGCCAATTAGGTTTTGCCGCGGGCCAGATTCTCCCCAAGCCCTTGCTTCGCGGGCCAGGATCAAAAACAATGGCTAATTTAATATACTGATATTGAAAAAAGACAAACGTTTTTCTCTGGTCTGCATCCCCCCAACAACCGTGTGCACTGCGCCGCACTGCACTGCACCCACTCTGCAATCCGCCAAACAAAGTTCTCACTCATCCATTCATTCATGAACAGCTCTCAGCTGTTGCAGATCACCGCGGCGCCGGTGTTCTGCGCGCAGGAGTGCTGGCAGCAGAATTCGAGGAAGAGTAGAATTTTGCAGAACACCGGCGGGTGATGAACAGATCAGAATGCATGAAAACACGACTCACCATACCTTCTTGTTTGTTGTTAAGTCCTCCAAAATCCCTGCTAATGTTTGAAACATGTCATCCACTCGCCGCCCTCCAATTCCAGATTGGCGTTGAATGCAGCTACTTTATCTGCCAACTTGCCTCGTTGTTGTTGTTGTTGTTGTCGCCACATATTATGCAGAGAGGACGTCGGCTCGGCACGCAAGAATCACCGACCTGTTACGATAAACCCGTATTTTAAGTATGGCTCCTGTTTATTAAAAGAAGCGTTATATTTCCCCGTTGCAAAGAATCTATCCAAAGATGTTTGTTTTGTTTTCTTCAACTCGCTCGCGAGTCGCATCTCGAACGCGGAAGTGAAAGTGTGTTAGGGAAAGACACAGGGCCCGGTGGGACTATTCCATTGGTTCTCCCAGTCCACCTGACCATTTCTAGCATTTCAATTGGCTATAGTGACAGACATGCTTTTGATGACTGCCGGTAGATAGATACAGCTTCACAATAAAAGACACCTTGGCGTCCCGAGTGAATATTTCCCGTGCGTCAAATAAATATCATATTCTCAAAATAATCTGACGGGCCAGAAATTATTGCTGGCGGGCCAATGTTGGCCCGCGGGCCGCCTATTGCCGATCCCTGGCATAGAGCATAGCGCATAGAGCATAGATCATAGAGCATAGACCACCGCAACACTTCTGGTACTTTGAGGTACAAATGAATGAATGTTGATAAAAGCCTTGACGTAAGTGGTTGTAGCTACGGCTGTGGGGGTGCTGGAGACATGATCCAATATACTGTGCGTGCGTGCGTGCATGCGTGCGTGCGTGCGTGTGTGTGTGCCTGCATAATGGGTATATAAATACTCCATGTATATAGAGATGTAGTATGGATCCCAATATACAGAACGCAGGCTTTACTTGACATACGCTGTTGTATGTTTTATGTTGTATATACATGTGTGTGTATGTGTCTGCATGTGTGTGTGTGTGTGTGTGCACATGTGTGTGTGCACATGTGTGTGTGCACATGTGTGCCTCTTTGTGTGTGTGTGTGTTTGTGCACACTTTGTGCCTGTGTGTGCGCAATTGCGCATGTGTGCCTGTGTATGTATGTATGTGTGTGTGTGCGTGTGCGTGTGTGTGTGTGTGTGTGTGTGTGTGTGTGAACTGAAGTGTTACATGTACCCTGTAAGGAGCACAGTAGCAGCAGGGAGGATGATGTAGTACTGGTGTCTCCTGCAAGCCTGGGAGGCTGGGAGCCCCATGGACACATCAATCATGTTATAACATGATACACTACCAACATACAGAATACATACATACCCGGCTCTAATCATGTTATATCATATCGCTTTACACTACCAACATACAGAATACATACCCTCTAATCATGTTATAGCATATCACGTTACACTACCAACATACAGAATACATACCCTCTAATCATGTTATATAATATCACATTACACTACCAACATACAGAATACATACCCTCTAATCATGTTATAGCATATCACGTTACACTACCAACATACAGAATACATACCCTCTAATCGTGTTATATCATATCACGTTACACTACCAACATAAAGAATACATACCCTCTAATCACATTATAAAATATCACGTTACACTACCAGCATACAGAATACATACCCTCTAATCATGTTATATCATATCACGTTACACTACCAACATACAGAATACATACCCTCTAATCGTGTTATATCATATCACGTTACACTACCAACATACAGAATACATACCCTCTAATCGTGTTATATCATATCACGTTACACTACCAACATACAGAATACATACCCTCTAATCATGTTATATCATATCACGTTACACTACCAACATACAGAATACATGCCCTCTAATCGTATGACACGCTTCTGTTTGTCAGCTTGATATGATGTTAGCTTCACATTGTCAGGGTTGGGAGGGTTAGCTTCACATTGTCAGGGTTGGGAGGGTTACTTTCTAAATGTATTCGGTTACTATTACAATTACCTGTTGAAAAATGTATTGAATAAATTACTCTCAGTAACACAAAATTAAAGTAAGGTAATCTGGTTACTTTCAGTTATTTTTGGATACATGTTTGTTTATTGAAATACTATTTTATTGTTTATAGACCAGAAATGAGATTGAAATCACAGTAGAGTTCATCCTTTGTGTTTTACTTGCCATCCATCCCTATGGATCAAATTAGTCTTTGAGTATTGTGGTCATCTCCGCTGGTACCACCAATTATATACCATAATAGCACTACGACTATACAAAGACACATTACAAAGCAGACGCCATCAAACAAATGTACAATAAGGTATATCACCAATAATGTATACAAATGTCTATGTCGCACCTTTTCTGCTAATAAAAGTCTCTCTCTCTCTCTATGTCTCTCTCTCTCTCTCTCTCTCTCTCTCTCTCTCTCTCTCTCTCTCTCTCTCTCTCTCTCTCTCTAGGCAAGGCAGGGGTAAAAGGTGGTCATGTCAAGATGAATAAGTGCCGTTTTCAACTCAAAAGGTGAGAAACTGGAAGTGAGATTAGTCTGAAAGTACAGGCACTACACCCTACAGCTGCAGTGTAAGTGGTGTGTGTGTGTGTGTGTGTGTGTGTGTGTGTGTGTGTGTGTGTGTGTGTGTGTGTGTGTGTGTGTGTGTGTGTGTGTGTGTGTGTGCGTGCGTGCGTGCGTGCGTGCGTGCGTGCGTGCGTGCGTGCGTGCGTGTGTGTGTGTGTGTAGAGGTGAGATTATTGTGCCAACAGGAGAAGTAAACAGAGAAAATAAATAAATATTAAAAACAGCTACTTTTAAGAGACACATTCTGCAGAGCCTGAGGAAGCTGGCGGTTCAACAGACGGGATCTTTTATGAGTGCGCTGCGAGCGCGGTGATAAAGGTGTTGAAGGAGCAGGAGGATGAGTGACAGGGCTCAACGAGAGGTCTTGTAATGGAACATAATGGATTGCCTGAGTTCAGACCCAGCGGGGCCAAGCGGGGCCCAGAGTAGCTACACTTGGCTGGTTGCTGATTAACACCTGGCTGGTTGCTGATTAACACCTGGCTGGTGCTGATTAACTGCAGAACCAACCTGACTAATAGAAAACGCATCATTCCCTCTCAGGTTCGTTGGAAGTGTATATTCTGGGGATGCTGTATTTATTTTTATATTTTTTTATATCAGACTATAGCCATGTACAATAATTATATTATACTGTATACCGTACATATACAGTATATATCTATACCTGTTGGATACTGTATATCTGCATATATCCCTGTTCACATACCTGTATACATAGTTACCTTTATATATTATATCTATATCTATATCTGTATATATCCAATACCTTCTCTTAATAGTTATACAACCACATGTATACAACTACTACCATAGTATATACCTTTTACTCCTTTTATACCTATTTATATCTGTATCACTGTATAGCATAATTATACTGTACACACATCAGTTTAGCATAATATTACATATAGCATATATTATATTTGAGTGTGAATACTGTTTTCTGAGCTACAAAGAGCATCAGCCCATCTCAAAACTGCCATTAAAAAATCCTGGAAAAGGCTGTCCTCAGTCAGTCTGGGTTTAGTGCAGGACACAGCACTGAGTCCGCCCTCCTGAAGGTCCTCAATGACCTCCTCCTCACCTTGGACACTGGGAAATGTGCTGCACTGGTCCTCCTCGACCTGCAGCATTTGACACAGTGGACCACTCCGTCCTCACTGACCGCCTCCAACAGGGGGTTGACATCACTAACAACGCCCTCTCCTGGTTCAGATCCTACCTAAATAATAGAACCTACTCAGTGAGTCTAGCCAACTTCTCCTACCAGCAACCAACCTCACCTGCGGGGTCCCACAGGGTTCAATCCTGGCACCCATCCTCTTCAATCTCTACATGCTCCCCCTCAGTCAAATCATCACTCGGCACAACATCTCCTTCCACTGCTATGCCGATGATAGCCAGATATACCTCCCACTCACAACAGTTGACTCCACCGGCCTAGAATACCTGCCTGGGCAACATAAAGGAGTGGATGTCACAAAACCACCTAGGTAAATGAGAGCAAGGGGAAGGTCATTCTGTTTGGCACCCCCACCTCAGTCACTCAGCTCCAGAAACATGGGAAGCCTCTCCTCCTGGGTGAAACCCAATGTGAGAAACCTTGGAGTCTTATTTGACTCGTATCTCAATTTCAACCAACAAGTGAGATCAGTGGTACAGTCCTGTTTCTTCCAACTGCGCATCATCTCAAAAATCAAGTCCTTCCTCTCCCCCAGCGACCTACAAAAAGTCATCATCATGCACATTTTTTCACGACTGGACTACTGCAATTCCCTCTACTCTGGTCTTCCTGACAAAACCATCTTCCCCCGCCAGCGCGTCCAAAATGCTGCTGCCAGGCCGGTCTCAGGCACCAGAATGAGGGACCACATCTCCCCAGTCCTTGTCTCTCTCCATTGGCTCCCAGTGAGGAAGAGAATCAAATTAAAACCCTTGATGTACATCTACAAAGCCCTCAATGGTCTCACTCCAGCCTGAGCCTACATTGAGGAACTCTTTGTCCAACCCGTCAGCTCTAGGTCCCTCAGATCGAATGACCAACTGTGTCTGAGTGTCCCGCGGGCGTGTTGCTTTTTAACAGCGGAGGAGTGCAAGAATGTGACAATGTGACCATGTGACCGCGGCAGCGCGAGAGAGCGGCAGTGCGGAAATAGGCTGTCTATTGCCATTCTCTAAGACAAACGCTAACCTTAACCAGCTCCTTAACAGCGCCTAAACTTAACCTTTCTAACCTTAACCAACTCCGAAACAATGCCTAACCTTAACCTTAACCATGCCTAACCTTAACCTTAACCATAGAAACAATATTGCCATTCTCTAAGACAAACTCTAACCTTAACCAGCTCCTTAACAGCGCCTAAACTTAACCTTTCTAACCTTAACCAACTCCGAAACAATGCCTAACCTTAACCTTAACCTTAACCATGCCTAACCTTAACTGGCGAAAGAATACACGTAAAAAAAATAAAATAAAAAAAAAATTGATGGGATTCAAACTGGGACCGCCGCGTTGCCAGGTGAGCTAAGCTTCGAATGAGAATCATGGCGGTTTACGGCTAAATAATGCCGCAAGCTCTGCCGCTCCGCTCCGCGCCTGCCAATCAGGGAAAACGCGGAAGCATTCGGCGCACTCCTCCGCTGTTAATAAGCAATAGGCGTCCCGCGGGCCAAACTGGTGACAAAGGGTTTCCGGGCCTTTGCAGTGATGGCGCAGACACTGTGGAATAAGCTCCCTTTTAACATCAAGTCTGCCAACACCTTACAGACCTTCAAGGCCTTGCTTAAAACCTACCTTTTCGCTCTGGATGATCTATTACATTACCATTGACTGAAGGAGTGCTCGTTGTCTTGTCAATGTAACATAATGAGGAGACGGTAGGCCAAAGTAACCAACAAAAGATATTTAATTATAATGACCATGGTTTTGTAATCAAGGAGTAACATAAAATAATGACAAACAAAACACAGAACTGTACAAACAGGATCAGCACCTCACACAGGGGAGAACAGAACAGTTATACAGGAGGGGATGACGAGACAAGACACACCTGGGTTGATTGCAAATGGATACACCTGGGAGGGAAAACGATAAGGACTACAAGACCAGAACAGGGAACTACAACTAGACATAACACATCACACACTGGGAACACCTGATCAGGGTAGACACACCCCACACGTAACATGATCAGTGAGTTACTTTGCTGTTGTGTTGTGTGTCTGAGGTGTTCTTATGTTCTCTGTCTGTCCATCTGCCTGGTTCCCTGTCTCCATTGTCCTGTCTATTTTATAATTTCTTTCCCCGGGCTGCACCCCGGAACAATGTAAAAATTGGCTGGGGGGCGCATTATAAATTAAAATATCATATCATCAGCTGGTCTTGTTTGTTTAATTAACCTCCTGAACTGATGCATTTGGCCTACATGTGCACTTGCTGCAAACAAATCGTGAGCAAATTGGGTCCAAAAAACCTTATCAAAAGAAAAAAAGATTTCAGAGATGAAATAGCTGTGTCAAAATGACTTTTGATAGCTTACAGTTAGGCATTTAGCAGACGCAAACTATTATAATTAATACAACTGTGAGTACAGAACATATTTTATTCCCTACTGTTGGAGAACATCAAACGTACTTGCTGCTGCTAATCAAAGTTCCCTCTGTCTCTGATGAAGCACTCATGAGAGTAACGTGACCAGCGGGTGGGTGGCTGTGATGGAGCTCTGAGACACGCACTGGGACAGAGGGGAGGGAGGGAGGAAAGTCCAGGTTGTTGATTGGATGTTGCAGAAAATAGGACAGCTTGCTGATAGGTCCTAATGCAGCCGTCAACCTGAACCTACACTCTTGCAACAGATAAAAAGGCTCAATTTTGCAAGACCGCAATGTTGTGAATTATAATATTAAAATTACAGTTTTCACTCTGCAGTGTTTTTGGTAGGGACAAGTTGTGTTTCCCTGGCTTTGGTAGGGACATCCCTACGTCTATGTATATATATATATCATGTTTAATAACTTGTACATTGTTAATGCCCTATATTGTTACATTTGCATTCTGTTTAGATGCCAACCTCTTTTCATTGTACTGTACTTGTGCTGTGCAATGACAATACATTTTAATCGAATCGAATCGAATCTAAGCACTCCAACACAGTAGTGCTGAATGCAGTACACTGAGCCATGAATGATGATACCCAAGGCTTCAATCACACACCACACACGATGCTGTCGCTATGTATTCTTTACCCCACTTGATAGTCGACTAATCGATCGAAAGGAGCCATAGTCGACTGCCTACCTCTTAGTCGAATGCAAAAAAAAAGAAAAAAAATTGTATCATTCTTTCCAAAAGAAAAGAGGCCTAGAAGCGTGGATAATGCTAATGGCACGCATACCAGAGGCTAACTGCCTAAGAAAACAGGCACAGAGGCACTGAAAGAGGATTTTAACCCATCTAATGAACACACTAGACTAGACAAATATCAAGATGTATCCATCAGTGGACCAATTGCATGCTTTTGCAGAGGACAAGAAGCCTTCAGTCGACTCCTTCAGACATTAAGCACCCCCACAGCCCAAATGGAATGATAAATTTTTTTAATTCATAGTCGACTACCCAAAAAATCCAAGCCTGCTTGCCTCAACGACTACCGCCCTGTAGCTCTCACCTCCATAGCCATGAAGTGCTTCGAGAAGCTAGTAAAGGGCTACATCTGCTCCTCCCTCCCCATCAACATGGACCCCCTGCAATTTGCATACCGCCCCAACAGGTCCACGGAGGACGCCATATCCCATGTGCTGCACACAGCAGCATCACACCTGGACAAGAGGCAGGGGAACTATGTGAGAATGCTATTCATCGACTACAGCTCGGCATTCAATACCATAGTCCCCTCCATACTCATAGCCAAGCTCAGGGACCTGGGCTTGGGCTATGACCTCTGCCAGTGGGTCTTGGACTTCCTGACTGGCAGACCCCAGGTGGTGAGAGCAGGCAACTGCACCTCCTCATCCATCACCCTCAACATAGGGGCCCCCCAGGGCTGTGTTCTGAGTCCCCTCCTCTACTCCCTGTACACACACGACTGTGTGGCTCAGCGGAGTAGCAATACAATCGTCAAATTTGCTGACGACACAGTGGTGGTGGGCCTGATCTCTGCCAACGACGAGAGGGCCTACCTGGAAGAGGTCAAGGTCCTGGCGGGATGGTGCCAGGAAAACAGCCTCTCCCTGAACGTCAGCAAAACAAAGGAGATGATTGTGGACTTCAGGAGGTCGGGGGTCAAGGACTACAGCCCCCTCAGCATCGACGGGGCACCGGTTGAGAGAGTCAACAGCTTCAAGTACCTCGGAGCCCACATATCCGAGGACTTGACATGGACCACACACATTAACAGTGTGGTGAAGAAGGCACGACAACGCCTCTACTTCCTCAGGCGCCTAAGGAAGTTCCAAGTCAGCCAGAAGATCCTTAAGAACTTCTACTCATGTACAATAGAGAGCATCTTGACCGGCAACATCACCTCCTGGTTTGGGAATAGCACTGCAAAAGACCAAAGCAGACTACAAAGAGTGACACGTTCAGCCGAACGCACAATTGGAGGGGGGCTCCCCACCCTCCAGAACATTTACTACAAGCGTTGCAAGGGGAAGGCTAAGAGAATTATTAAGGACTCGAGCCACCCGAACAACTGCCTCTTTGAACTGCTGCCGTCAGGCAAGCGATACAGGAGTCTCAAGGCGAGCACAGAAAGACTCAGAAGTAGCTTCTATCCCCAGGCCATCAGGCTGCTAAACGAACAATGAATGAACACTACACAACAACAACCACCAAACACACATAGCACACACATCCACACGCACACACTCACTTTAAACAAACACACTGTAGCACCCACTCCACACACTTTATAGCACACACCCACTTTAAACAAACACACTGTAGCACCCACTCCCCACACTTTATATTTATGGATGAAGGATTGCACTACAACTCGTACACCTTACTGTAAATTGTACCTAAAATTGTACCTCATCCCATTTCTGCTTTGCACTAGATAGTACTGTACATTAGTACACTGCATAGTATTGTGTATTGTATATTATATGGTAACTCAGAACATTGTACATATGTCTATACCGAACACTGTGACCTCATTTTCTTCTTCTAAATTCATGCTATATTATGTTATTATGTTATTTGATACTATCTTGTCTAGCACAGTCTCTGGAGCGTAACAGTAAGAAGCATTTTGTATGAAAGTATTCTGTACTTCTGTATGACAACTATTAAAGAACTTGAGAACTTGAGAACTTGACTAATAGTCGACTATCGGCTAATTTCGGCCAATCAAAGTCGACTAACCAAATCCTTAGTCGGGGACAGCCCTAGTAGCTACTCTTCATGCATAACATTAGTTAGCAGTATAACGTGTAGCTACTCTTCATGCATAACGTTAGTTAGCAGTATAACGTGTAGCTACTCTTCATGCATAATGTTAGCTAACTCTTAAGCTGCAACGTCCCTCATATGGGAAGTTTTTCGGATTTTTTGCAACGGCACTGTGGCGACCCCTAGTGGCTCGGGTGTGCATATTTTATAATACAATATATATATATCGAATTGAAGGCTTATTTGTTGCCTGTCGATAGCGACAAAATCCGACAAACTCCGTTCAGCGGTTCTCGAGTTACATGCCGGTATTTGAGGCTTGTGCAAAGTACACTGTATTGCGCAAAATACCACTCCCGACTCAGGCTGCAGTAGTTCCGTCAATCTAGATCCGATCTCGTAAATGATTGTGGATCGTTGTAACCAATGAGTGTGGCTTTCCAATGATACCCCACATGGGGATCTAAATAAAAAAAACTAAAAACACGAAGAAACACGAAAACAGGAAGAGCAAAACAGCCGAATGAATTGAAGTCTATGAGAAAACTGAGTTTTTCTTTGTACACAGTTTACCAAAATCACTCCTAATCACTCATTTCTGAATGGATCTTTATGAAATGTGGATATGTACTACATAAGGCTTCAGGCTATGGCTCCGTCTGGATTTGTAAGCCATACAACCTTCTGGGGAAATACTACCTCTGGACCACTAACTACTACAGAAAAACTTGAGTAACACGTTTTTTTTACAACTCAAGTTCAGACCTATGTTACTCTATTACGTTAGCACTAAAAGTGAATTTTTCAGAAACTTCAGAATGTCATCTTTCAAAAGAGACCAGGCTCATGCATGTGCTATAAGTAGGGATGTCCCGATCCGATCACGTGATCGGAATCGGCGTCGATCACGTGCTTTTCAGAGTATCGGGGATCGGGAAAAAATAATAATAAAAATCGGCAGTCAAAAAAAGAAAAATTTTATTCAACAAACATGACCATGTCCACGTCTTAAACTCATACGGAGGCCTTAGTTTTGGTTTTAAATTACATATAATATATCATCATTAATGTATTTATTGTCACACAGAGCAGAATAATTATCCACAACAAACACATTCCCCTTTAATTTTCACCGTTGCAACAAACATTCCCTTTAATTTAGACGCTACACGCTACACGCGAGTCGCGACCACATCACAACAACAACACGTCGCTCCCGAAACACGGTTAATATCCACTGACTTGAGCAGCTAGACTTAATGTCAGAGGTTTGGAACTAAGCATTTTAAAATAGAGAGTCAAGCCAGTTGCAATGTTTGCAAGGAGGAGATTCCGCGTGGAGGAAAAACTCATGAAGCAGCAGGCTGGAGGCGAAGTTTTCAGACTAACTTTTCAACTGGAGGATAACGTTACGTGACTGAGGATTATCATCGGCGTTTCAGACCAGAATGGACCATTACGTAAGTCGAACACTGAATGTATACTAATGTGCAAACATATATTGAAACTTTTAATATTTCTCATATGAAGCAGAAGCTAGAGCCATATGAAATCCGTTTTATTATTTTCCAAATTCCATTTTATTTTTTCCCAAATTCCGTTTTTTCCGTTTTAATATTGCAGAATTCTGTATTTTGCTTTTTACGCTCATTTTACCATCAGAAATTGTGTCTAATAAGTGGGAATGAATAAATGTCCACAATTCAATAAGATATAACAGTCTTTTTTAATGTTTTTAAGTGCTGCAACTCAGAAACACAGTTCAATTTTACACAATATTTTTCAATTAATATTGTGACAAAATAAAAATACATATTTCAAGTGTAAACAATAGATACAGCTAGCTACTACTGACATTATCACAATGACAACGTCAGTAACCTAGCTATATCTATTATATTGTGATGAAATATAGTAATGCATAATTTAGGCACCTTTAGTTTAGTTTATTTCGATTATAAAGGACGGTGTATAATGACAATCGTTTGCATTAAACAAATGGATGGGTGCACTAGATTTAGCAAGAAGCTATCATTTCCATCTATAGTCCTATGTACTGTAACGTTTCATAGCTATTTAAGTTTATTTAGATTGTAAAGGGCAGTGTATAATGACAATCGTTTGCATTAAACAAATGGATGAGTGCACCAGATTTAGCAAGAAGCTATAATTTCCATCTATAGTCCTATGTACTGTAACGTTTCATAGCTATTTAAGTTTATTTAGATTATAAAGGGCAGTGTATAATGACAATCGTTTGCATTAAACAAATGGATGAGTGCACCAGATTTAGCAAGAAGCTATCATTTCCATCTATAGTCCTATGTACTGTAACGTTTCATAGCTATTTAAGTTTATTTAGATTATAAAGGGCAGTGTATAATGACAATCGTTTGCATTAAACAAATGGATGGGTGCACCAGATTTAGCTAGAACTTCTAGAAGCTATCATTTCCATCTATAGTGTTTTGGGAAGCACGGTGTTTCCCCTTGTTTTTGACATGCCCTTTCGAGACCAAATGATCATCGCACGTATTTTTGCGGGTCCAATCACAGTATGTTGACAATATTTACAAAACAACTTATCGCCGGAGGCATAAAAATCATTCGGATACTGCTCTGCTCTGAATTTAGGGTTTAGTGTGGTATTTCGTAGCTTTTTGGATGCTGTTAATACCGGAGCAGCTACACGCTTGCCTTGGACATTGCTGTGTTGTTGTGAAGCAGTGTGGAAGTGACGCGCGCGGTGTAACACGCTTTAGCGTCCCGGTCATGTTTGCTTTGCACCAAACGTTCCACCGTTATCCCGAAAACGGAATTACAGTCCAAATTATGGCAAATTCTGCAATATTCCACGTTTAACAGGTAATTCCATTTTTATTGCTCAATTCCGCGATTCCGTCCGCGATTCCGTGATCGCGGATTTCATATGGCTCTAGCAGAAGCACATTTCTCAGGGTGAATGTAATAACAAAAGCCTCCGCTCTCGCGCCCTATTATAGGCAACAGATGGGCTTGTCTCACTCTGCCAGTTTCTGACAAAAATGCGTCAAAATTGATTACTAATGTGAAAGATCGGATCGGAAACGATCGGATCGATAGATATTTAAAATCATATGATCGGGATCGGATCGGAAGCAAAAAAAGGCGATCGGGACATCCCTAGCTATAAGTATAAAGTATGTTGTTTTCGTTTGCAAAAAAGTATGCAGTCCTCAAGTTCAAGTGCAAAAATTGCCACTTTTCTGCCCGCTTGTTAAGAGGTTAGGAGTATACTGTGTAGCTACTCTTCATGCATAACATTAGTTAGCAGTATAATGTGTAGCTACTCTTCATGCATAATGTTAGTTAGCAGCATAATAGGGAGGTGTAGTGGTTACGTCATTTTCGTTTTTCTGTGTTACACCCTCTGCCCAACGCAATGTATTTCCCCATTGCCCATTTATAAATCGTCTCATTTAAAACAAATAAAGCATGGACATTTGCATCGTGTACCTTTCTGTGCGTATTCATCCACAATATATAGCTCAACATGAAAATATTCGCAATTAATCATAAAGGTAGCAAAATAACAACGTTTATGTTTTCGTTCACTGGGAAACTACACTGCCATGTTGGCGCTGCTGACTGACGTCACCACAGCGTAGACTCCTGGCTTTAGTCGCAGACCTAGGATCAGATTTCCCTTACATTCCATAAGCTTAACAATTCGTACAATGTGAAAATAACTGACCCTGAATCTGTGGCTAGTATCTCTCTGGTGATCATGACCATTAATCAGATGAAGCCAACCACCATTTCTAAAAGCAACAACCACGTTATCATTATTTGTATTTATATTTTAAATCGTATAACGTTATTTCGCTGCATATCAAATCACTGTAAATACTAATGTAAATCATTGTTTCCTTGTACATATTGTGTATAGTTTATTTATTGTTTTTTTACATAACGTTAGTAGCTAGCTAGCTTGCTAGCCATTCCCAAAACTCCTCGATTTAAAATGGTTCCCTTCTCTTTGTATACTTTTGTCCTCACAAACAAAGTATTCTGCCAGGGAACTTATGGACATGACAGTAGTAGTTATAAGGTTTTTGAGCTTGTAACGTTAACGTTAGTTAGCTATCGTGGTATCAGCTGGCCGTGACGTGTAGCTAGCTAGCTTGCTAGCCGGCATGATGCGTGCATTGCTTTGCCCCAGAGTGTAACCACAGGTCTGAGAAGAGGACCTGCACATTTGACTTGTTCCCGAAACTCCTCTACATGCCCCGATTTAAATGGTTCACGACAGTAGACATTGCTAATGTCTAGTATGTTTAGCGAGGTAACATTAGCGTTAGCTAGCTAGCTAGCTTGGTATCAGCTGGCCGTGATGTGGATTAGGTGACAGCACTGAACAACAGACTGCCTACTGAACAACAGGCTGTCTACTGTGTGAGATCTGACTTGTTTTTCATATGTGTATATGATGTCTGTAGATGATAGCAGACATCTACTCTGAGACTCAGGTTTTATGATTAACACAGAGACAGCTTCCATGTAGTGTGGGTTACTGTGACGACCCACACTTCACCTGCAAATGGGGAGTCTGCTGACTCAGAGAGCATGGTAGAGTGGGTAGGTCGTTACCCCAATTTGAAGCACCTGTGCAGTGCAGGGAGCTGCCTGCAGCACCATTATATATGTTTCCCCTGTCTAACCCCTCTGTCTGCTTTCCCCATCTACCAGGACAGGTTGTATCATCCACCAAGTGAACCAACTTTGGGATCCTTTGTCAATTCTGATATACACATTTGTTGTTTAATTCGATTATTGTTTGTTTAGATAGGATTAAATAAATTCTTTTGTTAACTTGGTATCACGTGTGGACTACCTATTTGTGACAAACTTCTGGTTTGTCATAGTTACTCTCAAGAGGAGACAGCCAGTGTGTGTCTTCACTCAGGCCCTGCGAGGGAGCCAAGGTCATCGGCCGAGGTGTTAATATCAACAGAGATAGCAGGCCGCTGGTAGGGGATGATTTGGGTCAGAGGTGTCAACTCTGTTGCTATGGTAACAGTTAAGAGAGAGAACTGTTGCTAGGGAAATACACTTTTATAGCTAGGGGTGTCTTCCGGATTGAGTCAGACTAGGAAACGAAGCTGACGCGAAAACACGTTGACTAGGGATGGCCCCCGAAACCCGGTTCTAAACGGGAACCGGTACTAAATTAGAAAAAAAAAGTATTGATAAGCTCCAACGTTATCGGTACTGCTATCGGTAGTCTAGGAGTGGATTAGCTATGGAGCTAACAGAGTGTACCATCCATCTGCGACGCAACGGTGGCAGCAACAGTGGACACGGAGTAATGTTAACGGTAGTCTAGGAGCGGATTAGCTACGGAGTTAACAGACTGTACCATCCATCTGCGACGCAACGGTGGCAGCAACAGTGGACACGGAATAATGTTAACTGTAGTCTAGGAGCGGATTAGCTACGGAGCTAACAGAGTGTACCATCTATCTGCGACGCAACTGTGGCAGCAACACTGGAAACGGAGTAACGTTAACGTAAGGTTATGTATATAACCAAGTTCTATGAATACTGGTGAGGCTCAGAGTCATCTGCACTAACCTCACTTTGTGCACAGCACTGAATAAAAATCCACAATGTACCTTTACATACCAGCATCCGTCTGGCCACACCCCTATCCGCTACCTTCATAAGCAGGTGTGTGGTCACCTACTCGCCTCCTTCCCAAAATTTCACCACAAGGCGAGGTCAAGGGCCGCAGTGGCATCCTGATGCTGAGCGTCACCAGTATTCATAGAACTTGGTTATATACATAACCTTACGTTCTATATCATACTGGCTCCGCTCAGCGTCATCTGCACTACAGGAGCTGAGCGGGAGCCTGAAGCTCGACAAATGTACCCCGCTGAGGCCCCCCACAACCATCAGACCGGAGAGGACCGAGCCCCCCGACCCTCCCTAATGGAGGATACCCTCCCTATTGGAGGACGGGAGGGAGACGGATCCGACCGTGCGAAGAGAAACTCGAGCAATTCAACGCACAGGGTGAGCAGACCGTGGCTTGACCCCACGACTACGCACACGCACAACCCGCATGCCACCAGGGAACGAACGGAAGGAACAACCCTCGTTACTGCCCCCAAGATCACGGGGTCAAGAGCAAACTCAACCCTGTGGCAAAGCCATAGCAGCGGAGCGCGAAGGAAGACCCAGACCCACTGAAGGGACTGGATCCCCCGGAAAAAGGGGGCCTGGAGAGGTCAATGACGCCAAAGCATCAAGACCTCACCAGGCGGTCACTTAGTGACACCGCCCCCCACATCGCCAGCGTATTCGGACAGGGCCCCTCCAAGAGCGGGCCCTTCCCCCCACTAGTACGCCACCTGGCACACTGACCCTGCAACACAGGCAGTCAGCATGGCCGTAACTTGAAGCACTCAAAAGGCTATACTACAGCGGAAGCAGGCAGCGCACCGGGGAGACGACCCCAGAGGGGTCGATCCCTTAAACCAGGCAGCAGGCGTTTGACCCGAGCCTGGAGCACTGCGGACGAGACAGGCGCCAAAGGGGTCAACTGAAAACAGCACCCCGGCGGAAGGGGCGTATGCTGGCATTGTTGCGCACCATGACAAAGCCTCCACCAAAAAACCCAGACCCAGAGGGGTCGAGGCAGAGAAGGCTGACACGATTGGCAGACGTCATGAACGTGCAGGGGCACACTCAACCGGGTAACCCGGGAGTTGACTCTGCTCCAACACACCAGAGAATCAACCACCCTCTTGGTACCACATGCGGTGGTTGTTCCTATAACCCCTCAAGAAAAAAATCCAAAACACACCTGCGGGTATACACTGGCTATACCACAGTACAAGTGTTTCAGTTTTCAAAAAGGGTTATTCCAGGCCTACGGGTCGACGAAACATTACTTCGGACCGGGCCCGGCGGCTCGGGAAGCACACAGGGTCACCAGAGGAGGTCCAAAAGACCACCCCAACAGCCCCCTCTTCGCCATGCGTGAGAGAGGAGCGAAAAGAAAGGAGAACCAGCCCCTTCATGATAGTGCCAGGTACAACATGTACCCAACAAAGGGTCTCCATAACGCCCAACCCTGTGACACCCGGGCCGACCCGGCATTTTTCCCCCCTAAAAAAGCACAAGTCCCTCAGGGTACCAGAACAGCAGATCTGCGTCCCCGGCGGACAACGGGTTAACTGACCTGGACTGGCGTGACCAGAACCAGTCCCATGCCCTAACCACGCCGGCATCCCCACTCCAAGAGAGGGGGTAGGTACGCGTGTCGATCTAAAACATGAAAAGAGGGCGCCACCCAGACGGTCCCATTCGTACCGCGCTCAGTGGCCCACCCCAAGGGCGTGAGACCCCTCTACCTATGTTCTGATCTATTCCGTTAACATCCCCCAGACATGAACGAGAATCCGTCGAGACCTAGTAACAGGCGCTCGGAAGAGAAAAACCCCCATCCCAGTTGCCCTATAAAAACGCTGTTTTAATAACGAGCAACCAAGGCGTACTAGCCTCCTGCGTGATTCTTATCAGAAACACCCCGAGCCAGCACTATGTACGCGTCGAGACCGAAACACATCAATGGATAGTCTAACCAGACACCAGACATTGGTCCTTCAAGTCGCCTGGGAGAACGACAAGGAGTTGTCCTGCTTCATATTCTTCACTGTTTTAATTATTAAAAAGAAATAAACACCAACTGACATGAATCCCACGTGACGAGGCCGAGGGTAAATATTGTTTACATTCTTACATCCCGCCACCCTCACCACAGAGAGGAGATGGGAATCCTCAGAGAGACTTCCCACGTGAGCCACAGATTGAAAAGTCACGGTAACATTGAGCCATGTGACCAACAGACTCAAGTTACACGTATATCGAGCGTAGCAGAACAGTAAGTTCCTACGCTCTGCCCCGACAACTTGACAATGACAGACCCTACATACAGGTCTGAAAAAACTCACGGAAGCCGCCGTCCAATAGAAACGTGCCTAGTGACGTTTTCTATGACGGGGGAAACCCATGACTCAACCGCCCCGTGATAGGTGCGGAGTCAGGGAAGCCCTCCCGCCCCCCCCCCATGCCAAGCTGCCTAACAGCTTGCCCCTGACCGAATGAAAAGAGAGTCCAAGAAACCCTCCGACCAATAAGAAGAGGGAAGGAGGGGTTTATCCGGTACCCCCTCGCAAGCCCAACCCTTGCATACGACAACAACAAATAGCCATATGATACCTTAAGTAGCCAGTATGCTAATGAACAGCGCAAAGATAATTCAATGCACGCTAGCCACAGACAAGTCTGTGAACAGGGTTTATAACAAGGCCAAGTTATGTATGTGTGAACCCGACACCCGTGTTTATGTTGCAAGACACAGAAAATCTGATAGAGAGAGAGAGCAGCCTGAACCGCGGTACCTTTTCACACACGAGCATTACTGCAGACCAACACAACAGTGTTGCGGCTCAATATCACTGTTTAAGCAACAGAGCACACAACTAACCTCTACCTTTATGTGAAGACCTAACCTTCAGGTCGAGGTAGAAAAAACCTTTTTCAACCGAGTGTAAGCTGCAGGCCTTGCTTAAGCTCTAACATGAATGTAGCGATCAACAAGACTTAAAGTCTAGCCCTCCTATCAAACCCACACTAGCGAAAGGTTCACACGTCGTATCCCCATCATATGTTTAGTGAATAAACACACAGTTTGTAACAAAAAATACTTTCAGGAGGGACTCTTTATTTCTCATAAACAAAATCATATTTGGGCCGGGAAGGGAACAGGGGGGGAACAACGAAGGGAAAAAGTAATTTTTTCAGCGACGCCTGCCACGAGCCGCTCGGGACTTGCCACCCCGGGGAACCCCCGGAGGGACGGTAAAGGATAGGAGGCTGGTCACGACGATCCCTACCGTCACCTCCGGGCGTAGATGGGCCGGCTGCAGTGGCGGAGGCGCCCTCTCTCCTCCTGGCCTTCTTTGCCGAAGGTGGCGGTGGTAGCAGCGGTGGCTACGGCGGCGGAACCCCGACAACGAGCCTGCCGTCTGACTCCACCGGCGACATCGGGCGGGGGGAAATGAGGCTGGAGCACGGAACGCTCCTCCTGCATCTCCCTGCAGGTCGAGGTCATCAACTGCAATGCCGACCCGAAAAGTCCAGCATCAGAGAGGGGTGCCGTCAGAAGTGGAGTCCTCTTCCTTTCCGGCACACGCGCCTGCTCCAGCCAAAGGTGGCGCTGGACTAGAGTGGCCAGGGCGCGTACTTTCCCAGCGGCGATAGCCTGCGGCTGGATCAGATGCAGGATGGCTCCTGCCGACTGGGCGAGCTGATCATGTTGCAAATCAGTCAGCTCCGTACCGCCCGTCAGTATCCCGGACATGAATCTCGCCAGCTGCGTGATGTTAGAAGTGGCAGCCAGAGATTGAGTCGCGGAGATAAATGACTGGTCACTCCAGAAAGCCAACCGCCTCGCCGATTTCCCTTGGGGAACCAGCTTCCGTAACGGCTCCCACACCACCTCAGGACAAAGGAGAGCTGCCATCGGCCTATCAAGCCGAGGCACCCCCTCCTTCATGCCGTCTACCAAACCCACCACCCTCGTGACTCGCACGTAGGCGGGGGTGAGGCCCATGATGTGGGAGACCACCTGTCCCTGACGGACGTAGGCCTCCATCGAGGGGAAAGATGGACAGACAACGGCCATCTCTCTCACAGGACGGCGTTGCCATAGATGACCTATGAGATCATCAGGGACAGGAACAGGCAGTGGCTGCGGCAGCGGCACGCCGTTTGCGACTGCCGCCGCCGCCATGAGCTCGGGGAGCAAAGCACGCAGTTCCCCCTGCATACTTTCCCCCACCAAGCTCGCGTCCCTCACATGCAGCAGACTACCGGTTAAGGAGCCACATTCTGATGAGGCTGATAGCAGGGCATGCCGCCGCCGAGTCGGAGGTTCTAACCCAACATCCGCGTAGGAGGAACCCCAAGGAGACCTATCACCCCCCTCCAGTGTTACCTGGACGGGCGGCGGACATGTCTCCACCGGGGCGTCGAACAAGAACCCGTCCGCTTCAACCATGTAGTCCTCTGTTTCCATTGGCCATGGAGAATCAGACGCATCCTCATCCGGCTCCAGCAACTCACCAAAACCAGGCCGTTCGCATCTACAAACCACCATCTTACGACGAGAGCGAGCCGACGCAAAAAGTTTGCGTCTCAAATCCTCCGCCACCAGAGGAGCCGGCCGCCCAACAGCGGACGACTCTCCGGAGGCAAAGGAACCAGAGCCGGAACCAGGCCATTGCACAGGGGACGGCGCTGGTGCACCAGCTCCTTGGAGAGGCAAACTATCTATCGGACGCCTACCGGGCGCGGCTGCCGACCACGAAAGAGGCCTCAACCCCGCTCCAAGACGCACGACAGAGGAGGCAATGGAGAACCGCTGGTGAAGGGTAACGTTGCTAGCGCGACCCTCCGAGGTAAACATTATGACTTAGCTTTTTTCTTTTAAAATGTATGAGAGAAAGAAAAAAGCAAGAAAAAATTTAAACACGTAACTCAACTTTCTTCAGCTAAAACAACCTTGTCAAGTGGGGTATACAACAGGCACTTCCTTGTGGTGAAAGTGAAGAAGGAGGCAAGTAGGTGACCACACACCTGCTTATGAAGGTAGCGTATAGGGGTGTGGCCAGACGGATGCTGGTATGTAAAGGTACATTGTGGATTTTTATTCAGTGCTGTGCACGAAGTGAGGTTAGTGCAGATGACGCTGAGCGGAGCCAGTATGATATAGAACGTTATGTCGAGTTCATACTCCGTTTCCATGAAGTGTTTAATTAGCAGCAATCTGTTGTTGAAAATGTAACGTTAAACCGGAAAACCGGAAACGGAAATGCGAGGACAGGAAGCCGTCATGAAATCGTTGTAGTCATATTGTAGTCTTTTAGTCTTATTAACTAAAAGATTTTAACAAAATAAAAAGCAGCAGGACTATTGGATAACTGAGTACATGTTTGCTATGTATTTCTTTCTTTAGGGGAGTAGGACATTTGTTTCACAGTTTTAGCATGATGTTTTATAGATGGCTAGGTTAAACACAGGTTTTTGTTTTTAAGAGGGGGGGGTTTGATTTGATTTGATTGAAGTTTATTTCAAATATGCAACACAACAAACAAACATCAAGTACAGATATAGCCTTAAGCCGTTCAAATAATAAATGTATAAAACATTTTTTAAATAATAATAATCTAAAAGAACCGATAAAGTACCGAACTGTTAAGCAGTATCGATAAGAGTAGTAGTATCGATCAAATCCTAACGATACCCATCCCTAACGTTGACAGAGAGACAGAGCAATAGCCCCCCCCCCCCTTAGCCTCAAGGTAGCGAGCTTCGGCTAACAGGGAAGGCTTTTGGCTAACCACTAGGCCTCAACCATCTTCAAACTGATAGCAGGAGAGACCGGTAGAATTAAGGAATTCAATAGACCTTCAAAGACCATTCAGAACTGTTTTCCATCTGGTACAGAGGCTATGTTTATGGAATAAACATCAACATCAAGGAAAAGGTATCACGTTTCCAGTGTGTCGTTTGCATTACCGGGGAGATAGAGGGAGCCAGCCAGTACCAGGAGTAAGGTATAAACAACACAATGCAGACATCACGGGAAACAGAGAGATTACTGGCTGAGAACCTGATTATCCAACAACTGGTAAGTGTAGTTATTTTTTTACGACAAATTAAAAACCTTATAACTACCTTTATTTCAAACAAAAATGCTTAAACAATAATGTTAGTGGTAGAAGGGAATTAATTTTGTGCAAAAATGGAAGCTTGTCAATTTCCATGCGGCAGAATTGTTACAATAGCCGATAATCCATTTTCCCAATAATGAATCCCTATACGGGTGGAACAACCAGTGACGTCAGACTACACCTCCCTATGTGTAGCTACTCTTCATGCATAATGTTAGTTAGCAGTAGCACAAACAAAGTCAATGTCAATCTCGCTCACCAAAAACCTTGCAAACCTCAATAGTAACGTGAGTTAACCACTTCCTCATCTTTGAGTTACACATATAAATATGAAAATATAGATATACATATCCAGAATACACACTTCTCCTATATTGTATGCATTCAGAGCTATGTGGCAGGGCCTCAAAACGATGACAGACTACAAAGGCACCTCCCTCAAACTGAACAGTGACATCTCCTTAGCAAATGATCTCAATACCTTCTATGCAAGGTTTGAGGCTGGGAATAACAACACCAGCCTACAAGCCACGGCAATGGGGGGGGGGGGGGGGGGGGTCTGCTGATGGAGACTCAGTGTTCACGGTAACAGAGCATGAGGTGAGGTGGACCTTTAAAAAAGTTAATATCAGGAAGGCAGCAGGACCGGACGGCATCCCCGGCCGCGTCCTAAAAGTCTGTGCCGACCAACTGGCCCCAGTATTCACTGACATATTTAACCTGTCCTTAGAACAGGCTGTCATCCCCACCTGCCTGAATAAGTCCACTATTATCCCTGTACCTAAAAAATCTAAGCCTGCTTGCCTCAACGACTACCGCCCTGTAGCTCTCACCTCCATAGCCATGAAGTGCTTTGAGAAGCTAGTAAAGGGCTACATCTGCTCCTCCCTCCCCATCAACATGGACCCCCTGCAATTTGCATACCGCCCTAACAGGTCCACGGAGGACGCCATAGCCCATGTGCTGCACACAGCAGCATCACACCTGGACAAGAGGCAGGGGACCTATGTGAGAATGCTATTCATCGACTACAGCTCAGCATTCAATACCATAGTCCCCTCCAAACTCATAGCCAAGCTCAGGGACCTGGGCTTGAACTATGACCTCTGCCAGTGGGTCTTGGACTTCCTGACGGGCAGACCCCAGGTGGTGAGAGCAGGCAACTGCACCTCCTCATCCATCACCCTCAACATAGGGGCCCCCCAGGGCTGTGTTCTGAGTCCCCTCCTCTACTCCCTGTACACACATGACTGTGTGGCTCAGCGGAACAACAACACAATCATCAAATTTGCTGACGACACAGTAGTGGTGGGCCTGATCTCTGCAAACGACGAGAGGGCCTACCTGGAAGAGGTCAAGGTCCTGGCGGGATGGTGCCAGGAGAATAGCCTCTCACTGAACGTCAGCAAAACAAAGGAGATGATTGTGGACTTTAGGAGGTCGGGGGTCAGGGACTACAGCCCCCTCAGCATCGACGGGGCACCGGTTGAGAGAGTGAACAGTTTTAAATACCTCGGAGCCCACATATCCGAGGACTTGACATGGACCACACACATTGACAGTGTTGTGAAGAAGGCACGACAACGCCTCTACTTCCTCAGGCACCTAAGGAAGTTCCAAGTCAGTCAGAAGATCCTTAAGAACTTCTACTCATGTACAATAGAGAGCATCCTGGCAATATTACCTCCTGGTTTGGGAATAGCACCGCACAAGACCGAAGCAGACTACAGAGAGTGACACGTTCAGCCGAACGCACAATTGGAAGGGGGCTTCCCACCCTCCAGAACATTTACAACAAGCGGTGCAGGGGTAAGGCTAAGAGAATCATCAAGGACTCCAGCCACCCAAACAACTGCCTCTTTGAACTGCTGCGGTCAGGCAAGCAATACCGGAGTCTCATGGCAAGCACAGAAAGACTCAGAAGAAGCTTCTATCCCCAGGCCATCAGGCTGCTCAACGAACAATAACACTATGCAACAACCATCAAATGCACACAGCACACACATCCACACGCACACACTCACTTTAAACAAACAACACACTGCAGCACCCACTCTCCACACTTTATATTTATTGGTAAAGGATTTGCACTACAACCCATGTAAATTGTACCTAAATTGTACCTCATCCCATTTCTGCTGTTATGGTTTGACACCGACCCCAAACGCACGACACAAGAGAGTAGGAATTCAGAGTTGCCAAATACAAGGGCTTGTTTATTTGAATACTAAATATAAAGAGTACAGGATAGGCAAGTCAACAAGACAGGTACATAGGCCAGGGGGCAAAAGTTCTGCTGCTCTGCAGCTTCTCCCGTGGTGGTAGTTTGGGAATAGCAGATGTTGACGTCAGAACCGCTCTGCAGAATTCTCTCGGCAGAATCTCCGATGTGTTGCGAGACCGAGAGAGGGAGAGAGGGAACGAGTCAACAACAGTGCAGGTTGAACGAGCAGGAGAACAGGGTGAACTAATCTTCGTGTAATTAAACACAGTGAGCACAATTCCAAAACAAATCCCAAGTGAATCTCTTCGTGTAATACACACAGTGAGCAAAATTCCAAACACAGTCCCAAGTGAATATCTTCGTGTAATATACACACAGTAGTGAAGTCCAAAAAACAATCCAAATGTGAAATAATATCTTCGGTGTGAGCAACACACAGAGGGAGAAGAAAAGTCCCAAAAATATTATCCCAGAGGGAACAAACAAAAGGGAACGCTGGGTGAGTGACTGTCTGACAAAAAGGTGGTAATCTTCAGTGTAATAGTAACACACGAAAAACGGAATAGATCAAGACAGTCAATAAAAACTCACCCAGACGTAATGCGTAATGGTGCTGGAACAACAGCGGAGCGAGCGCGCGCCACGGGAACAGGTGTCCAAGAGGAAGGCTTCTTGGAAAAATCCTGGAGATAGCACAGAGAGCAAAGCAGCAGCAGCAGCAAAACGGAGAATGCAACCAGAGAAAAATCAAGACGATCCAACAAACTTAGAGTGGAGAAAAGGGGTATAAATAATAAGGGATTGATTGATTGACAAGCAGTGACAGCTGGGGAATGTGATTGAAAAGCGTGCGGACCTGAGAGAACCAATCAGCGACGTCTCTGATGACGTCACTGGGGAGAAGCGTGTGAATGAGGGAATTGAAATAATTAACAGAAAAAACAAATGAAAACAGAGCGAGGTGGTTAAAGGAACAGAACGAGTGAGAGAGCAAGGACAGAAACCTCACACTTTGCACTATATAGTATTGTATATTAGTACATTGCATAGTATATTGTATATTGTATGGTAACTCAGTTACTTCTATTCTGCATCGAACATTGTACGTATGTATATACTGAACACTGTGACTTCTATTTTTACTTCTATTTTACATGCTATACTATTTTATTTCATACTTATCTTGTCTAGCACAGTCTCTGGAGCGTAACAGTAAGAAGCATTTTGTATAAAGTATTCTGTACTTCTGTATGACAACTATTAAAACTTCAAACTTCAAACTTCAAACCAAACCAGGCATGTTGTCAAATGGCTTTGAAGTGCCTCAAGTCAACTCAGGTCCCACTACAGTACAGACATCACGCATGGCATTTTCTGAAGATTGCTAGGTATTTGTAAGCCCGATTGAATAAACAAATAAAACATTTTGTTTTGTTCCATAAGGATTTCATGCCCAGTGACATGCATGGCATTACATTTATAGGAAAACAAATGAAAAGGTGCAGTGAGGGGAAGCTGACAATGGTGTCGCACCCCACGCTCCCCCACTTACAACGTGCCTGTTCCCTCCTGTGTTTTAACCTTTTAAGCTGTAGCCCGTTTTCGCCTAAAGGTACATGCCTAAGTAAATGGAAGATTGCTCCACTTCTGTAAGGTTAATGTGCATGTTCTTGGTATCTAGGAACATCTAGGGACTTGGGGGTATGTATTTCCAGTGTCAGAAATATTGTGTGTTACTAGGCTTGAGTAAATTGTAATGAAGAAAAGGAGAATATAAATTATGATTTATTTTTGCATTTGTGCCGGTGAATAACACCATGTTACAATTGTGCCGTAACCGAGGTCGCTCATTGAGCTCATTCACCACCTTATTGAGATCAAGTGTGAAAAAAATCTAAGCAAATGAATAAAGGGAAGATGATTCAACAGAAGGATTTGTAGATACAGTAATAAATGATAATCGATTTTAATTATGAATTCATATTTGACCTTGAACTTGACCTTGACCTTATTATGGCCAAATCATACATCTATGGATAGGGAAAATGCTCCTCTTTCTGTTGAATCTGGATTTAGTAATTTCCTTGCGGTTTTACGATAATTAGTATTTTTCTGATACATTCGTATTTCCGATAAATCGTATAAAACATCGGTAAAATGAAAATATACACTTTGACTACTGTTTTTGTATTTTATTTTTTTATTTTTTTATTATTTTTTAAACAAACATGACAACACACGATAAGATATACAAGCATTAATTGTCAGGGCAAATCCAATGAGATCACCTTTTAGTTAGTTGTCTTATATAAGATATACCCATAATACCTGTTATCTAAAAAAAAAAACCTACACACATATGCTCAGCTCGAACCCCCCCCTCCCGGACCCCCCCTTGAGAAGTACCTCCACTATCCCTCGCACCTAACCAGACACTACCATTATAAGCTAGCTTTTATTCTCTCCACCACTTCTAACCACATTGACATTTTGGATTCATTGAGACCCAGAATTCTTGCTGTAGATATTTCATGGTAAATTACATCGAGATATGTAAGAAACCAAACTTTACGGCACATTTTTTCCGGTTGAAACCAGCGTGATGCAATCAGCTTTTTGGCTACTGTGATACCCGATAAAACCAATCTCTTTAGCTGTGGATTCACTGCAAACTCAAAAACATCATTCAACAGCAATACCGAGGGGTGTACAGGTATATTCCAAGATACGAGTTTTGATATTTGTTGGGTCACATCTTTCCAGAATGCCTTAACTGGTGAGCAGTCCCAATACATGTGCATAAATGTCCCTTCGTCCCCATTTGTACATTGGGTGCATTTGGAATCTTGTTTGAGCCCCATTTGGCACAGTCTTATAGGAGTCAAGTATGTCCTGTGAATATAGTTAAGATTGATTTGTTGATGATCCGGGTTCCTTGATGTAAGTCGGACATTTGCCCAGGCTCCTTGCCAATCAAAGTCCTTTTCCAGGTCTGGTATATCCCTCCTCCAGACAGAGTCAAGTTGGAGGGTTTCATACGAGGACGTTAGTAATTGATGATAAAATTCTGAAACAAAACCTCTCGATGTCTCTCTTGAGTAGAAGAATTTGTGGTATCTGTGGTGTTCAATTGGTCTGTCTAATGGAACACCGTGAGACTTCAAACATAGCTCTAACTGTTTGTGAAAAAGCCATGTGGACTTGGTGAGATTAAATTTTTTGCGTATTTCTTTATCACTACAAAAACCCTGTTTGTTAAAAACATCCCCTAATGAGTGTATGCCTTGCTCTTCCCATATAGGGAATCTTATAGGTCGTTTTCCAATTAAGAGAGCATTGTTATTGAATAAGGGAGTATGATTGTGCCATTCTTGTGGGTTAGGATTTTTTTTTTGTAATTCACGCCATATCCGGATCGCATGAGTAATTATGGGGCCAAATTTTCGTTCACAGTGCTTGATTGGTAGTTTAGTGTATGCTATGTCCTTCAGTCTATGTGGGGCTACTATGTTTTCTTCTATTTTCCTCCAAGATGCTAATGCTTGGGAGTCAAACCATGTTGTCAATGGACTTAATGAGTACGCCTTAAAATATAGGAAAAAATCTGGAAATGCCATGCCACCATCTGCTTTATTTCTCTGTGCGGTGGATCTTTTTATACGTGGTGGTCTGTTATTCCAAATAAATTTGTATGTGGAGGAGTGTAATCTTTTCCAGTAACCCTCTGGAGGGGGTAACGGTAGCATTGAACAGAAGAAGTTGATTTTAGGTAGTACATCCATCTTAACTATTGATATCCGTGCTTGTACTGTGTTTTTAAGTTTTGCCCATCTATCAAGGTCGTCTTTGATTTTATTTTGGATTTTTGTGTAGTTGTGCTTCACCGTTTGTCTTATGGTAGGGAATATTTCCACTCCCAAGCATCTGAAATGTTTTACCATCGGTATCTGTCCTGGGAGGGTTTTATCTTTTTTTGCAGGGGTGTTAAGTGGAAGGAAAGCCGACTTCGGCCAATTTATCTTAAATCCCGATAAATCACCAAAGTCCTCAATCAACTTGAGCAGATGAGGCAATGTGGTGTTGGGGTTTTTCATGAACAATATTACATCGTCCGCATATAAACAAATTTTTTGTTGTGTGCCCTTGATTACGATAGGTTCTATGAATTGGGATTGTCTTATATATTGTGCTAAAGGCTCTAATGATAGATTGAACAGTCCGGGACAAAGAGGACAACCCTGTCTGGCAGAGCGTGATACCGGAAATATTTCAGAGATGATTGTGCCTGTTGTAATCATGGCCGATGGGTCTTTGTATAATACTTTAATCATATCGATGAATCCTTTTCCTAACCCCATCCTTTCTAGCACTGCCCACAGATACGACCATTCCAGCCTGTCAAAGGCCTTCATAGCATCCAAGGACAGCATCGCCTTAGGTATGGTGTCCTCCTTGTCGGCATCAAGTACGTGCAGTATACGTCTTATGTTCTCAGTGATCAGGCGGCCTCCTATGAAGCCAGTTTGGTCCGGGTGAACTAAAGACGTCATAAAAACTACTGTTTTTGATAGGGTTATGGTCTTTACTCTTGGCTACAGAAAAAAGAATGAAAAAACCATTAACCTCTGAACATCCAAGGGCCCACATGTGGACGATTAGCGATGCCACTTTGCCGACCTCTAGTGGCTCGGATGTGCATTTCTTTAAATACAATATATAGAAATAAAGCCCTATTTGTTGCCTGTCAATTTCCCTTCCAGGTGATCAAATCCGTTAAGCGGTTCTCGAGTTACATGCCGATATGTGAGGCGTGCCCCAAAGTACGCAAAAGTACACATTACCACCCCCGACTCCCGGGGCTCTAGCTCCGTCAATCATTTGGCGATATCGAAGATCTTTGCACAGGGTTGTAGCCAATGAGTGTGGCTTTCCAAAGATACCTCATGGTATGATAATTGGGGATCTAATACGGTCTCTATTGATCGATTTATGATAAAGAAAAGCAGGGTCCCCCTATAGTGGGACCTTAAGGCTTAACAGGTACTTACACACTTACTCCTGGTGTGCCCTGTATTACTTTGCTCTTGGATAATACATCGTTCCTGCTCTGGCTAGTATACCTGGGGAAGGTACAGTAGCACTGCTGTCCACAGGGCAATCGATCACTGACCCTCTTGTACGATACACTGGCTGTTGCAGGGGTCATTTCAATACAGCTTTCTCACATGACTAGGCTATGTGTTCTGTTTCCATAGTCACATGACAACCAACCAATAGGGTGGATTGAGTCCACTAGCGTTGTTTATTATCCACCATTTTCCCCAGTGTACAACAGCTCCAGTGGGGCGTCCAGGCCGCCATGCTACCTCTAACTGCGCCTACAGTGGTCGTCTCTCCCCGCAGTGGGGTCACTCACTTCCTGCTTGGCCAGTTTCCCTCCGCTGCAGCTAATGTGGCCTCGCGGCTCTGCCACTGCTGCCGTTTACACGCCATTTGGGCTCACAGCAGCCATTAGTCACACCAGCCTCCCAAACACCAACACACACACCCGGGATGAAAGAACAGAGAGAGGGAGGAGAGGGGGGTGGGGGCAAAGCGTGTAAGAGGGAGAGAAACATATAAAGATAGTGACAGAGGGAGAGAAGGGGTAGTGAGAGAGCGAGAACCTGTTCATTATTCAATTAACGTTTATTGGCATGAATGGAAAGCACACATATTGCCAAAGTATTTTGGTAGATCACAAACCAATTAGTATATTACATTTACACTGGAAATACATTATAAGGTAATAACATTAAGTGATTATATATTGTAAGTACTGCAGTATTATGTCTGTCGCTCTCTCTCTTCTCACTTTCTCTCTTTCTCATGTTTCATCTCTGTCATTCTCTCTCTCTCCCTCTCTCTCTCTCCATCTACAGTATCTATCTATCGCTTAATCTCTGTCTCCACGCTGTTCTCTCCTGCAGATATACGATGGCTGGAGCGATAAGAGCCGATAGGTAATTACTTAGACAGAGAGAGAGAGAGAGAGAGAGAGAGAGAGAGAGAGAGAGAGAGAGAGAGAGAGAGAGAGAGAGAGAGAGGGATAGGGGGGGAAGAGGGAGAGCTGTGTCTACGTTGTGTTTTCCTGCAGATACGATGGTTTTACTAGGTGATTTAGGTGATTACTGGGATCAGGGAGAGAGAGAGAGAGAGAGAGAGAGAGAGAGAGAGAGAGAGAGAGAGAGAGAGAGAGAGAGGTACAGTATATTGATCTCCTTCATTTGACTATCTCAGCGTAGTAAAAGGATCCAGCAATCGCAAACACGCATGATGAAATCAGGGGCGTGGCTGTGGATGGGACTTGGTACTAAGACCCACCCAATCTGAGAGCCTAATTTTATAAACTAATAATGAGAAGCCTACAGTATATGGAGGCAAAGAGTGACCTGTTATTGAATATTGCTTCAGTTAATATTAAAGATTCTCTCCACTAAAAAACATGTGTTTTATGGTTGAGCCATGACTTTGACTAGATACAGATTGTGCAGAACTTGTCACCAGAACGCCTTTTTCACATTCTTCCCCTGCAGAGGGAGAGCTTCTCTATACTTCCTTGAAATCTGAATTGCATGTGTGATCAGGGGAGGAAACTAACTTTTTGGCTTACCAGCCAACTGGCGAGTATCTGATTTTTTTTACCAGCCAAACAGATTTTTTACCAGACAAAAAAAATCGCTAATTGTGATAATTACTTCTTTGTATGTCAAGCCGCGTCAATGGCTTGTCATTAAGCAACAGGCATCTGGGTAGGCACACTGTGCCTTTAAGACAGCACGGTGGTCTTACGACAGTGCTGTGAAGTACCGTCAAGTGTTGTGGTAACGTCAGTTGGGTTGGTGTGCTGTTGTGCACAGTGCACTGGTTGAGCTAGCCCCTTTTGTGACTGCGATGTGCAAGCCAGGGGCTTTTGAGCATGAAATAAAATGTCTAACCTTACGTCGTAGTCCGGTGCTTTTTTGGAAACATTATAGTCATAACAGATACACCTAGCTGGCTGCTTTGAGCACACGGGGCTAACGTTAGCTAGCAAGCAGCTATAGCTAAAACGCTAACTAGAAGCTAACCACTGTATACAGTTCCAGTAGACTAACATTACACCTCTGTGATTTAAATGTGTCCTTAGTAACTTATACTCGAGGGTTGTACTAGGGTTGGATGCAGTTCCCCGTTGGTCAGTCTGTCTGTTTTCCATCTTCTGCTGTGTTTAACGTTATCTGTTTGCGAGTGCTCCTGATGGCTAGCCTAGTACCGCGGGACTTTTATTATTATATGTCCGCGGGTTGGCCAGTACTGCGCAAACGTTTATTAAACATTATATGTCCGCGGGTGGTCTTGTGCAGTGCTCTCGTGGAACTGTCAACTAAAGCGAACACTCAGAAGACGCGCACTGTTTGCCAGTGCAGTGATTGCAGAATGTTTTATTTTTTTGTATACTCGCCAGCAGGGGAGGAAACTAACTTTTTGGCTTACCAGCCAACTGGCGGGTATCTGATTTTTTTTACCAGCCAAACGTAAAAAATACTAGCATTTGGCCAGTAAAGTGGCCTAATTTCCTCCCCTGTGTGTGATGTCACTAATAGGTTGAACCTCTGATGGTCCAATATGTGGTAACTTGACATCTTTAGATTCAGCATAGACAAAAAGCGTGAAGAGGTATTGACATGTCTTGAAAGAATAATAAGCTGGCGACATGGAATTCCTGGTAAATATGAATAGGTACTTGTTGGCAATTTGCATATTCATAGATCATTGCATTCTTAGATGCTGCTAAGCCATTTTCAGTAGTTTATTGAATAATTAGGTGGAACAACTAGATTTATAAAAATGAATTTGTATGAGTTTAAACGTTTTTTTTTATTTTTTTTAACAAGGTTTTTTTATTTGAAGATTACATTTTTCATAGGTGGTCCCACATGGGCCAAAAGAAAAGAAAAGGAGAATAAGGCCCTCCCTCCCTTCCCCCCACCCCTATACCAGACAGAATCATTATTTGCAGTGGTTCTCAAACCTTTTACACCAAGTACCACCTGAGAACGTAGCTGGCTCTCCAAGTACCACCATATATATGACCGGCGTTAAAATACAGTATATTCAGCTATGCACAGTTCACGCAGGAAGCAAATGTATTCCTAATACCATTATTTATTGTTAACTTTTGTCAGACACAGCCACAATGTACAAAGGGATAGCACTAGAACTAGCAAACGCTTCCACACAACTCATACAATGCAAGGGGCATTGAGAACATAATAACTAACATTCTCACATAGCAAGTGAGAAAATTAAGAACAACTGTATTTCAGCAAATGTACTTAATTCTCTCTCTATCTCTATCTCTCTCTCTCTCACACAGCAAGCAATTGTCCGTCATTCTCACACACACACACACACACACACACACACACACACACACACACACACACACACACACACACACACACACACACACACACACACACACACACACACACACACACACACACACACACACACACACACACACACACACACACACACACACATTCTGCATTCTGGTGCAGGAATTTTTGAATTTTTACCCTTTAAATGCCAGTGTTTGTGATGGGCATCACACATTATTGTAAAAAAGAAAAGAAAACACATATTCAATACATTTTTGAATGTTTACCCTTTAAATGCCAGTTTGTGTGATGGCATCACAAATTATTGTTAAAAAAAACACAAAAAAAGTAAAATATTTTCAATATATCAAATGCAAAGTACATTTTTCTGGGGGGGATTATTACAGGCTAGGCATGTGTCAATGATTAGCAGCAACACAGATTTTGATGGATTTTTTGTAATGTCAGATTTAACACCAACTCTTTTCAGAAAAGTGGGAGTACTTCATTTTTTATCTGACATTACAAAAAATCAAAAAATAAATGGTTATGATCAGGGCTGAAGTTGAATTAAAGATGTATGACTGTTTAGACTGCATTACTCTCTGTCACAGTGATCTCCTGGTTGTTCCCCACTTAGGTTATCTAACTATCGCGCCGCCGCAACCAGAAACACTGGCCTGGCCTGCTTCTAAGTTCAGTGGCCTGGAGAAAAAGAAAAAAACATTTTTATTTTATTTTTTTTTTGCTTTTTTGTAAATGTTTTCAAGTACCACCAGCAGTACCACCAAGTACCACTAGTGGTACGCGTACCACAGTTTGAGAACCACTGCCTTAAAGCATTCATTAATCATCGTTTTTTTTTTTTGCTTTTAAATCACCAGACAGCAGTGACATATGCATCTCTTGCATTCTGTATATAGAGAAAAAGAAAAGTAAGAACATAAAATAATAGAATAATGAGCTGAGAGACCAGGAAGACCAGTCAGATCGCCTCTGTCACATTATCCGCTTCCATACCCTCAAAGAAAGTTAGAAAAGGATCCCAAATATTGTGGACTTTTTCGGTACAACCTCTGACAGTATACCTGATCTTCTCCAGTTTGATATGATGCTTGACCTCTCTCATCCAGTGGCCGTACACCTGGGTCTTTCCATTTGAACAGTATTAGCCTTCTGGCCAATAGTGAGCAGAAGGCCAGCATTCTAGATTCCCACCATCTAAAGTGGATGTCCGTTGGGGCCACTCCGAATATTGCAATATATGGAGATGGCTCTACTACCTTTCCAAATATCTTAGAGAAGTTGTCAAAGATGGCCTGCCAATAGGTGTGCAACTTTGGGCACGTCCAGAACATGTGGAGCAGAGTGGCCAGAGCCTGTCTGCAGCGGTCACATAGACTCATAGAGGGTCTATCTCAGGATATATTTTAGAGAGCCTGTCTTTAGACCAATGCAGTCGGTGTACAATTTTAAACTGGTTAACAGCATGTTTAAGGCATATGGAGGACGAGAAAATCCCCTGTATTATTTTAAATCTAGACATGGGCTGTGTGAACGGGAGTTTAGCGCATAGCAAGGGAGGGGACAGGGAGGTGGATTTAACCGACGCCCTCTCCAGTACTGTCCACCAGGGGTCTGTGTCCTCGCCCTTTACCCAGTATAATAATGATCTTATATTTGCTGCCCAGTAGTAGTACATAAAGTTGGGAAGCGCCAACTTTAGCATAGTTCTTTTTATCCAGGGCGGTTTTTTGTTCCAGATAAAGGAAGATATCTGGTTATTTATCTTGATGAAGAATGTCTTAGTCAGAAAGACTGGGAGACTCTGGAATACATATAAAAATGTTGGCAATACGTTCATCTTTATTGTATTGATTCTCCCACCCAAAGAGAGTGACAGGGGGTCCCAACGTTCAATATCTTTCATCAGATTAGATAATAAAGGTTGATAATTAGCCATATATAAGTCTTTATGTTCATGCGTGATCCATATCCCGAGATACTTGAACTTTTTAGGGCTGATTTTAAACGAAAATGAGCTCAGAGGTGTCCGACCCGTTACGGTTCCGACAGGCATCAGTTCGCTCTTTTGAATGTTGATTTTGTAGCCGGATATTTTGCCGAAGTCTGCAAGTAGGGACATTAACTGACGGAGACTCGTTTGGGGTTGTGATATATACAACAATATGTCGTCCGCGTAAAGCGAGACTTTATGCTCCGAGCCTGCACGCATGATCCCTTTGATATCGGTGTTCTGTCTCAGAGCCAGCGCAAGGGGCTCCATTGCGATCGCAAAAAGGAGTGGAGATAAGGGACATCCCTGTCTCGTACCCCTATGGAGTTCAAAGTAGGTGGATAGATTGGTGTTGGTGCGAACGGCAGCCATCGGAGATGTATATAGAATTTTAATCCAAGCTATGAGTTTAGGGCCAAATCCAAACCTCTCCTGTGCGTGAAAAAGATAGCCCCACTCCACCCGGTCAAACGCTTTTTCAGCATCAATGGAGAGGACCACCTCAGGTGTTCCGGGTGGAGAGGGGCTATAAAGGATATTTAGGAGTCGTCTGATGTTAAAGAAAGAGTACCGGTTCTTGATAAAGCCTGTTTGTTCCGGCGAGATAATGGAGGGGAGAACACCCTCCAGGCGGCGAGCCAGTACTTTAGCGAGGACCTTGACATCGGCATTAAGGAGGGATATTGGACGGAACGAGCCGCATTCAAGTGGATTCTTGTCTTTCTTAAGGATTAAGGAGATAACTGCTTGGCGCATGGTTGGAGGAAGAGAATTTGGTGAGAATGATTCATCGAATATGGATAGCAGCAGCGGGGATAGCTGGACTGAGAATGTTTTGTAAAAGTCTGTAGGGTAGCCGTCTGGCCCCGGGGACTTGCCACTTTGCATAGATCCAATTGCTGATGCAATCTCGGCGACCGTAAGGTCCTCCTCCAGATCTGCGGCCATCTCTGGGTCGACTGTCGGGACATGAAGGGTCCTATAAAAATCGTCCAGCGTGGAGGGGCCCACTTGCGAGTCCGAGGTGTATAACGATTGGTAGAAAGTTTGAAAGCATTTATTAATTTCAAGGTTGTCAGTGGCTTTTGAGCCCCGCTCGTCATTGATAATGGGGATGGTCTGGTTGGCGGTTCTTTGTCGCAACTGATGGGCAAGTATCCGTCCGGCCTTTTCCCCGTGTTCATAGTACCCATGTCGTGATTTAGTGATGAGGTATTCAGCCTGTCGTGTTGACAGGAGATCAAACTCAGTTCGTAGTGCCATACGTTTTTTCAACGTGTCAGCTGATGGCGAGTGGCTATGTAATCTATCTAGCTCCAGAATCTCGTTCGTCAGTTGTTTAAGGCGTGCCGTGTTTATCTTCCTTTGGTTGGCGCAATATGAAATCACCTGCCCCCTTAAGTCCGCCTTCAGTGACTCCCATATAGTTAAAGAAGACATTCCAGGGGTCTGATTAATGTCAAGAAATAGTGCGATTTCCGAGGTGATGAAGTTTGTGAAGGCTTCCTCTGACAGGAGCAGCGGGTTGAGTCTCCACTGGCGGTGGCCAAGCTGTGTATTGGGGATACTCATTCTCATAACCAAGGGACCATGGTCCGAAATAACTATCTCTACGTAGGTTCGCCGCCATCTGTCCATGAAAACATTGTCCCCTGGCTTAAACAATGTATCCTGAGTAAAATTCACCAAGTTTGTGAAGTAGAAAGCTTATTAAATTAAAATAAAGTAGAGACTCGACGAGAGCTAGAACAAACCGCGTGCTACCCCCGTGCTACACTATGCATCCTTGTTCACTTGGCAGGTCAGTAGTAGTGCATTTCTGCCCGAGCTCTGCTACACCTGCACTCAGATCTCTGTTACACCATGCTATTCTCTCCCCCTCTCTCTCTTTCTCTTTCTCTCTCCCTATCTTTTCTCCAGAGGCCATGGTGTTGATAAAAAGGTCCTGAATGTGATTACTACAGACATTGCTGGAGGGGGAGAGAGAGAGAGAGAGAGAGAGAGAGAGAGAGAGAGAGAGAGAGAGAGAGAGAGAGAGAGAGAGAGGAGAGAGAGAGAGAGAGAAAGAGAGAGAGAGAGAGAGAGAGAGAGAGAGAGAGAGAGAGAGAGAGAGAGAGAGAGAGAGATAGAGAGCACAACCTGTGCATGCATCCGACAAAAAGTCAGTGCTAGATCATTTCTGCCTGGATGAGTGAGTGGATGATAATTTGCTGTGCATAGCTCATGGCCTCAGCCGTGATATCACCAGTCCTGCTATCATCAGTCCTGCTATTATCAGTCCTACTATCATCAGCCCTGGTATCACCAGTCCTGCTATCATCAGTCCTGCTATCCTCAGTCCTGCTATTATCAGTTCTGCTATCATCAGTCCTTCTATCCTCAGTCCTGCTATCATCAGTCCTGCTATCATCAGTCCTGCTATCATCAGTCCTGCTATTATCAGTCCTGATATCATCAGTCCTGCTATCATCAGACCTGCTATCACCAGTCCTGCTATCATCAGTCCTGCACGCCTTGGGGGAAATGAGAGGTCAGCAGAAGAAGATGGAGGGAAAGAGTTAGCCTATCAGCACAGGGTTCACTGGGTGTTGTAAATGGTTATCATGGTCACTAAGAAGTGAGGGATAAGAATGAAAGTGATAGAGAGAGAGAGAGAGAGAGAGAGAGAGAGAGAGAGAGAGAGAGAGAGAGAGAGAGAGAGAGAGAGAGAGCGAGAGAGAGGGGGGGAGGGAGAGAGAGGGAGGGAGAGAGGGAGGTGGATGTCAAAGCTTTATGACTTTCCTCTCTCATTTAAAATGTATTAAAATGTAAGTCCGTATTAAAATGTAAGTCCTCCAGCACATGACATGATATGAATAGTGATAAGGAGGTAAGCTATTACGATGGATACTATAGAGATAGGGAGGTATATACAAATAGAAAGAGAGGGAGGGGAGAGAGAGAGAGCGAGAGAGAGAGAGAGAGAGAGAGAGAGAGAGAGAGAGAGAGAGAGAGAAGGCTATGTAAGCAGTGAAGATGGAGAGATGGAGAAATGGCACACTAAGGAGATAAATAGGAAGATTGAAGTGAAGTAATAGAGAGATAGCAAGGAATGGAGAGAGAGACCGACAGTAGAGAGCAATGGAGATAAAGTGGTGTGAAGGACGAGAGGGATAGAATCAATAGGGTACAAATGTAGAGAAAGAAACCGTATTGCGGCTGGGTGGCGCAGCGGACATTGCGCTCGTCACCAACGCAAGAGACACCGGTATCGAATCCGGCTGTCTGCGGTGCCTCCGGCTTGGGCCGGCCGTCATACTAACTCAATTGGCAGAGTTAGCGGGTGGGAAGTCGAAGGGTGGTAGTCTGGTCGTTGTGAACAGCGACTCCTACAGGTCGGTTGGGGCGCCTGCACAGCAAAGTCAGAAAAATGGTGGGAGCAGTGTGAGCCTCCTACACGTTACTCCTCGCGCTGTCCGCGCTGGCAGGTGAAAAGATGTGACAGGCTGCCTCCACATGTATCGGAGGGGACATGTGATGCAAGCCTTCTATCCTCCCTACAACCGGCCAGTGAGGGGCATATGCGAGCAACGATCAGGACAGGGAGGGAGAATTGGCACGAGAGGTAAATTGGGATGGGGAGAAAAATCACAGAAAAAGGAGGAGGAAAAGTAGATAAAAAAACAAAAAAGAAAGAAACCGTATTAGAGAGAGAGAGAGAGAGAGAGAGAGAGAGAGAGAGAGAGAGAGAGAGAGAGAGAGAGAGAGAGAGAGAGAGAGAGAGGAGAGAGAGAGAGAGATACAGAGACAGACAGGAGACAGGAGTGATAAGAGGGACAGGAGCTAGGATACATAACCGAGGACACAGCCAGCCCTGGGAGACAAGACTGCAGCACAGTTTGTCTCCTGGTGGTAAAGAAAAAGTACTTTGTTCTCTCCTGCAGGGACCGCTGCCAGCAGCCGGAGAACTAACGGTGGCAGAACTCGAGAACTACTAGGAATGTCTGTGACTGTGTGTCTGACTCTTACCACCTAACATGTACAGACTACAGCGTTAAACGTATGACGTATATCATGCCAGTTAGGGTACCTTGTGTATACTGCACCTGTGTATACTGTTTATTTTACTTACTCATAGTATCATCTATTCAGGTTCTAAGTGTTATTGACCATATTTATTCTAACAAATAATATAACTGATAGGGCATACAGACCCTCACCTGCACCTTTGATTACACTGTTTACTTTCTCATATTCTTATATTCAGAGTTAGTTATATTGTTTACACTGCTTATTTTTATCTTTACTACAATTGTATTAATGAATTTCTACTATTACCATGCCCATTCCTGTAACCCCCATGCGGCTATGACACCCACATTCCCCCCAAGGGGATTGATAAAGGAATAAGTTATCTTATCTTATCATATCTAAGGAATTTCAAAAGATGCAAAGCATACATTTTCCCCACCTGAAATAAGATGATTATGTTACTTGATTCCAGAGAGAGAGATGGGGAGGGGAGAGAGAGAGAGAGAGAGAGAGAGAGAGAGAGAGAAGAGAGAGAGAGAGAGAGAGAGAGAGAGACAGAGAGAGACAGAGAGAGACAGAGAGAGACAGAGATAGAGAAGGAGACAGAGAGAGACAGAGAGAGAGAGAAGGCTATGTAAGCAGTGAAGATGGAGAGATGGAGAAATGGCACACTAACAAAGGAGGATAGATGGAGCGAGGGGGGGGGGGGTGTAAAAGAGAGTTTGGGAAAGCAAGGGGCGGAGCCAGGGGGCCGCAGACACGGATAGTGTTTGCTACTGAGTGCGCTCCAGCAGACAGCTACAAGTTAGCAGTTGATTTTCTGTCAGGGCGACTTGGAGCCAGTGTCAATCTACACTGGCTGAGAGCATTACCAGGATTGCTGGAGTGAAGATGGAACCCATGTTGGAATGGATGTTCCCAAACACACACACACACACACACACACACACACACACACACACACACACACACACACACACACACACACACACACACACACACACCACACACACACACACACACACACACACACACACACACACACACACACACACACACACACACACACATGTGTATGCTCACATTGTACATAGATTGATTGAGACTAAACTGCATACTGTAAACATATATAGATAAGCACAAAGAAAGTAAACAAAAAAGTACACACATACACTCATACTGTAGTGTACTACACACATGAGCACACATGCACAAGCAAGCACACACACAAAGACATATTCACACGTGCATACACACACACCACACACACGCACACACAAACGCACACACAGGTGCACAACACATGCACAATTTCCCTCCAACAACAACAGTATGGAGTTTTAATCAGTTGCCAAAGCATTGTACAGTATAATGTATTCACAGTCTTATTAACCGGCACCTCTGACAAACCTCCCACGCTCTCTCAACTTCAAAGTCAACAGTCACACAGATCCTCATTAACAACCCAGAGGCCTGTGTTCTAGCATTGAAATTAAACCTGCTTCTTAATCACATTTCCACATTTATTTTCTCCTCCTTGAAAGGAGAAGTATCATAGGGCACCATGGCAACCATATGGTAATCTGAGCTGAGGTGATTATCTTGTCTTTCCGTCTAGTGTCTTGATGCTTTGGCTGTGTGGGTTTGATGACTTGCACCTTACAAAATAAACACATTGTCACTAAGAGGAGGAGGAAGAGGGGGGGGGGGGGGATAGAAGAGGAGGAGGAGAGAAAATTAGATAGATGAGGAGGAAGAGAGAGGAGGAGATAGAGGAGGAGAGAGGAGGAGATAGAAGAGGTGGAGTAGAGAAGATTAGATAGAGGAGGAATAGAGAGGAGGAGATATAGGAGGAGATAAAGGAGGAGATAGAGGAGGAGAAGATAGAGTAGAGTGGAGGAGATAGAATAGAGAAGATGAGATAGAGGAGGAGAGAGGAGGAGATAGAGGAGGAGAAGATAGAGTAGAGTGGAGGAGATAGAATAGAGAAGATGAGATAGAGGAGGAGAGAGGAGGAGATAGAGGCGGAGAAGACAGGAGGAGGAGATAGAGGAGGAGGAGATAGAGGAGGAGGAGAGAGGAGGAGATAGAGGAGGAGGAGGAGAGAGGAGGAGATAGCAGAGAGAGGAAGAGATAGGAGGAGATAGAGGCGGCGAAGACAGGAGGAGATAGAGGATGAGGAGGAGGAGATAGAGGAGGAGATAGAGGATGATGAGGAGGAGGAGATAGAGGAGACAGGAAGAGATAGAGGAGGATGAGATAGAGGATGAGTAGAGAGGAGGAGATAGAGGAGGAGGAGATAAAGGAGGAGATAGAGGAGGAGAAGATAGAGGAGAGTGGGGGAGATTGAATAGAGAAGATGAGATAGAGGAGGAGGAGGAGAGAGGAGGAGATAGCAGAGAAAGGAAGAGAGAGATGAGGAGATAGAGGAGAAGGAGAGAGGAGGAGATAGAAGAGACAGGATATAGAGAAGACAGGAGAAGGAGATAGAGGAGGAGGAGGAGGAGGAGGAGGAGGAGGAGGAGGAGGAGGAGGAGGAGACAGAATATAGAGACAGGAGGAAGAGATAGAGGAGGAGATAGAAGAGACAGGAGGAGGAGATAGAGGAGAGGGAGAAGGCCGAGGAGGGGGAATAGGAGGAAGACGGTCATGTGTGTTTTGGATACAGATTCAATGTAACTAAGAAAAAGGAGGAGAAAGAGGAGGAGGAGGAGATAGAGAAGGAGATAGAGGAGGGGGACGAGGAGATAGAGGAGGAGATGAGGGAGGAGGAAAGGGAGGAGGAAGAGGAGATGGCGGAAGAGGAGGGAGGTGTGTTTGGAATACAGATTCAATGTAACTGAACAAGGAGGAGAAAGAGGAGGCGTGCTATTTTCAACATTGATGTCATACAACAAAGGAGGGAAGGGAGGAGAAGGAGGAAGAGGGTGATGGTGATGATGATGAGGGTGGGGGCAGGTGCATTATTGGCCACTATTTCATGTAACTAATATAGTGGAGAGACAGAGGAGAGACAGCACCTATATTTAGACGACTAGAGAGAGGAAGATGAGAGGAGGGGATGGTTTTCTCATTTTAGGCACTGATATCACACAGTTAAAAATAGATGAGCAGGACGGGATACACAGACAATAAGATAAATAAAGACATGAAGTCTTAGGGAAGAGGAGAAGGAACAGGAAGAGAGGGAGGAGGAAGATGAAGGAGGAGGGGGAAAGGAAAACGATAGAGCAAAGGGAGCAGAGGAGGAGGAGGAAAGAGAAAAGAGGAAGAGAAGAGAGAAAGTCTAGGGATAGTAAGAAAAGTCCCTTTTGGACTGCAGGAACTTTCCCCGGGTACTTTCTCCGGGAACTAGGGATATTTTAGGGAACTCAGTACATTTCCATCGCAGAGTCCAGGGTCTAACAGAAGTTCAGGGGACATCTTCCCCCCAAGATCCTCCTGCTCTGGGGGGAGGACTTTACCCCCCAAGAGCCTCCTGCTCTGGGGGGGGGACTTTACCCCCCAAGAGCCTCCTGCTCTGGGGGGACGACTTTACCCCCCAAGAGCCTCCTGCTCTGGGGGGACGAATTTACCCCCCAAGAGCCTCCTGCTCTGGGGGGACGACTTTACCTCCCAAGATCCTCCTGCTCTGGGGGGACGACTTTCCCCCCCAAGAGCCTCCTGCTCTGGGGGGACGACTTTACCCCCCAAGAGCCTCCTGCTCTGGGGGGACGACTTTACCCCCCAAGAGCCTCCTGCTCTGGGGGGACGACTTTACCCCCCAAGAGCCTCCTGCTCTGGGGGGACGAATTTACCCCCCAAGAGCCTCCTGCTCTGGGGGGACGACTTTACCCCCCAAGATCCTCCTGCTCTGGGGGGACGACTTTCCCCCCCAAGAGCCTCCTGCTCTGGGGGGACGACTTTACCCCCCAAGAGCCTCCTGCTCTGGGGGGACGACTTTACCCCCCAAGAGCCTCCTGCTCTGGGGGGACGACTTTACCCCCCCAAGAGCCTCCTGCTCTGGGGGGACGACTTTTTCAAAGTGCAGGAACTTTGGGGGTGGTGCTTGCAGCGCTGAACATTGTGATTGGTCGAGTACTCACAAAATTGTATTTCAACCGGCATTTAAAAGAAAATCTACTGCATAATTTTTTCCTTACATTTGACCCATTCACTCACACATTCACTCACACACCGACGGCAGAGGCAACCATGCAAGGTGCCAACCTGCTCATTGGGAGCCGTTGGCGGGTTAAGTGTCTTGCTCAAGGACACTTCGACGCGCTGCCTGGGAGGATCGGGAATCGAACCCGGAACGTACGGATTACCAGACGACTGGTCTACCTCCCTGTTGCCCCTGTATCTTTAGTCCGTGTTGGAAACGCAGACAACAATGGGCTGAAGGAACCTTTTAGTTCCTTGAAATGTAGTTCCAGAGACTAAAAGTTCTGGGTAATTTGGCTTTGAAACAGGGCTATAGATGCTAAGATAACTGGTCTTACACACAGTACAACGCCTTGGAGTGAGGGTACCCTGATATGAAAGAGCACTTCTCAGAGAGCTGCACTAGCTTCCCATTGCCGCACGAATCCGCTTTAAGGTTCTTGACCTGCCATACCGTGTAACGAGAGGAACGACTCCCTCCTACCTCCAGTCAAATGGTCTCTAACTACACACCCTCAAGACCCCTACGCTCTGCATCTGTGCCACCGTATGTGGGAGGCGCCATTTTACAGATTTGACGGCGAAATCCAACTAATCGATTAGTCGACAGAGGATTTCTTTAGCGGAGGGCGGCAGGTACAGGGGGAGAGGGGGGGGGGGGGGGGGAGAAGAGAAGAAAAAGAATGAAAGATCAGAGATAGAAGATGAGACGGGGTGACAGAGAGAAAGCGAATAGAACAGGAGTAGGGAAGAGTGGACAGGAAGAGGAAGAATAATAAATAGGGTCGATACAGGGATGAGGAGGAGCAGGAGGAGGAGGGGGAGGAGGAGAGCGGTGGGCTGCGGGGGGGCGGGGGGGTGTTGGCTAATGTGGGTTTGAGATACTGCAGCAACAGTTGCGCTGAGGAACTTCAGCCCTCTGCAGCAATCTGTCTCCCAGCGCCGTGCTGCACTGGGGTGTGGTGCGGCTTTCCAATCATGTCACAACTCATATACTACACTTTCTGCTTACGCCAGACAGACTCACAGGCACGCACACACACACACACACACACACACACACACACACACACACACACACACACACACACACACACACACACACACACACACACACACACACACACACACACACACACACACACACACACACACACACACACACACACACACACACACACACACACACACACACACACACACGTGCCATATATTTAAGCACATGCCCGTAGGCACTATAGCATGTAAATGCAAAAAGACACATACATGATAAGGATGTGGCATTACAAGCATGTCACAATTTGTACTTTGTGCTTATGTGACACACACACACACGCACACACACACACACACATGTACTCATGAGCAGTATATATATATGCATGTCATGTAGGCACAATGTACAGTATGAAGAAAGACACAAGAGAGAAGGGTGTGGTGTGGAGTTACAGTCGTGTCACAACTGAGAGTACACTGCTTATGTGACACACACGCACACACACACACACACACACACACTTGCACACACACACACATGCATGTATACAGTACATGATCATCACAGAGACAAAGGCAACCGGAAACAAACCATTATTTTTTTTAGGCCTAAACACACATGTGAGAAGGGTGAGTAGTACAGAAACGTGTTTATACCACACTGGAAAATTCACCCTAAACGTAATTTACATTGTGCCATTTCAATTATCTCCGACAGTTGAGTCAGAAATCGATGTTGGAATTAGTCTTGGGCGGTATGACGGTATTACGGTATACCAGGATATTTCGAAATCCCGCCGGTATGATTCTCAATACCGTGACGTCACAGACTGCTATTACAGACACGGAGTTGATTGTAGTGCACAGCACACGCCAGCAGAGGGTTTACGTGGCCATCGTTCTGTGAGCTAGCGTTGATACCTGGCTGGTGCGGGCTAACTGGCCATCGTTCCAGCAGCTAACGTTAGTAGCACTAGGCTGCTGCTGGCTAACTGGCCATCGTTCCGGGAGCTAACGTTAGTAGCACTAGGCTGCTGCGGGCTAACTGGCCATCGTTCCGGGAGCTAACGTTAGTAGCACTAGGCTGCTGCTGGCTAACTGGCCATCGTTCCGGGAGCTAACGTTAGTAGCACTAGGCTGCTGCTGGCTAACTGGCCATCGTTCCGGGAGCTAACGTTAGTAGCACTAGGCTGCTGCTGGCTAACTGGCCATCGTTCCGGGAGCTAACGTTAGTAGCACTAGGCTGCTGCTGGCTAACTGGCCATCGTTCCGGGAGCTAACGTTAGTAGCACTAGGCTGCTGCTGGCTAACTGGCCATCGTTCCGGGAGCTAACGTTAGTAGCACTAGGCTGCTGCTGGCTAACTGGCCATCGTTCCGGGAGCTAACGTTAGTAGCACTAGGCTGGTGCGGGCTAACTGGCCATCGCTCCGCGAGCTAACGTTAGTAGCACTAGGCTGGTGCGGGCTAACTGGCCATCGTTCTGAGAGCTAACGTTAGTAGCACTAGGCTGCTGCGGGCTAACTGGCCATCGTTCCGGGAGCTAACGTTAGTAGCACTAGGTTGGTGCTAACTGGCCATCGTTACGTGATTTGTTTACTTGGTAACACGGGTTGCTAAGGAATTTAGGTTCGAGGTTGAAGAAAGTGCACTTTTAGGTTGAAAGAACGGCCCTAATGTCAACGTGTTTCAATATAAGCGTTATGTATGGTGATATAAGCTTTTATTATAGCCATATAACAAAAAAAAAATTATTGTTTTATGAAAATGTTTTATCCCTATGCTTGACTATTATTTTAGGCATGGCAACAAATAAAATAATAATAATAAAATGAATAAATAAAATATTAAATAAATAAATAGGCTACACGTCTCTCTTTTTGTGTTACAAATTGTGCTCACCGATATGAACATAGGCCTCTTTACTTACTTAAAAAAAGGAAACATCAAGAAATATGTTTATGGTATTAATTCCACCATGCCATGTGTGTTTTTATTTTATAATGCTCATGAGTCATGATTATTGCTGAAGTCTGAGTCATACAATACTCACTGGCTTTCATAAGACTAACTTGTCTTGCTCAAGACTTGTTTATTAGTTTAAGAGAGCACTATCTCTCTCAACCAAAGCAATGCATGTAGATGGCAACAGAACAATTTTGATTGACAGTCGATTCTGCCAATTACGTCACACCGCTTGCACCCGCCTCTGCTGTTCTTACCACCAATCGGCAAGCGCTTATTCGTTTTTTACTTCTGTGAAGTCCGCCATTGATCTGAACCACAACAAACCTACCGGCGCTAATAACTTTAGCTCCCCGCGGCCCACGAGTAGACTACCAGCGCTCCGCAGGATGACCAAACGAGGCATGATGATTTTACTGCAACGAATGTTATAATAAAAGCTTTTCTATACATTTGTAACTTTATTAACATATTGCAGAATGGGTACAATTCAGTACGGGCTGTCTGAGCAAAGGAAGGAAGTGAGAGATATGAATGAGTAATGCTTGCTATGGTCGGGTAAATACGCTGATGTTATTGAACGTGTAACTATATAACGTTAATGCCACAAAACGAATGCCTTTGTTAATCATAAGTAGTAACTTTGATGCAGTAGCTTGTGTGGGCAGGTCGCTTGACTGAAACTCTCAAAGTTTGAACGTGTGAACCAGATCGACGCGACACAAATTGATGGATATTTATCAGCTACTGCCATCGGCACATTAGAGCTTATCGGCCGACAGGCCGATGGCAGTCAACAAGGCACTTATCGGCCGATACCGATACCCGACCGATATATTGTGCACCCCTAATTATATCCAAATGAGTTTCATCTGAATTATAAAATCCCCATGGAGACGTATTATAGAGTCTTTATAGTAGAGAGAAAGGGATTCTGGATAGGATGGAGGGGGGAGGGGGAGGATCAGGTGAGAGACAAAAGGTGAATGGGAGGGGGGTTGGGACATGACTAGGAGATTGTTTGAGGGGAGGGGATCATTATTCCACAAGAGACACCATATTTACAAATCCAAGCTGTAGAATAGTATAGAAATACCGTGTTGCGGGGGGCGGAGCCAGGCGTCATGACATGTTTCACCACAATAGTCTTAGATTTTTTTGGTTTTCCTCTTTAGCCCGAGCGGTCCATCGGCGGACCGCAAATGACATCACGTCATAAATTAATCTCTCTAGACTGTATGACATTAAGTAGCGATTTTTTTTCAAATATATCCAAGAGTAAACATCCTAACCATGTCACAACAGCAGTCATAGTGTATATTTTCAGCAATACGTTTGTTTACCAATAGGTTAAAGTGTTATTAGTGAGATTTTAGTTTTTGAAATGTGTTAATAATTTCGTGGAAATCTGCCATTTTGAATTAGCGGCCATCCATCCATCCAATTTCCAGCTAACTGCAAGCAAATGACTTCTGTATGAAAACAAATGATTTCTTATTTCTCTGGATACTCTATCACAAAACTGAATGTTATTGGCATAGATTGGAGCGCGTCTACCTTCTGTGAACATTTAGCAACCATCTGTGTTGAAATCCGATCCAAAATGGCGGAGGCATATCCATTCTAAGAATCGAACTGTACATACAGTAGATTTCATTCTTCATTCTCGGTGAACGCCTAAATCCAAATTGAACTCTGCCATTTGAAAGAGGAGATTTGACCCGATCCATAGATGTGTGAGATAATAAGGTAATTTATAGGCCTCATATTCTATATTCTATAATCATATTTCAAATTGCATGGGTCCAGATAGCAGAATTCAGTACTGTATCTACAAAACCTTCTGTTTAATCATCTTCCCTTTATTCATTTCCTTAGATTTTTGTACACGTGATCTCAAGAAGGTGCTGAATGAGCTCATTGGCAGTTTTTCATGTCTGGTAATAATCCAGTCTTTTTCCATAGATCGCGAGATATGACACATTATATGCAGGGGAGGAAATTAGGCCACTTTACTCGCCAAATGCGAGTATTTTTTACGTTTGGCGAGTGATTCATGAAGACCACTCGCCAGTCTGGCGAGTTGACAGTGCCACGAGAGCACTGCACAAGACCCGCGGACATATATAATGTTTAATAAAAGTTCCCGCAGTACTGGCCAACCCGCGGACATATTTAATGTTTAATAAAAGTTCCCGCAGTACTGGCCAACCCGCGGACATATAATGTTTAATAAAAGTTCCCGCAGTACTGGCCAACCCGCGGACATATATAATGTTTAATAAAAGTTCCTGCAGTACTGGCCAACCCGCGGAAATATAGAATGTTGAATAAAAGTCCCGTGGTACTGGCCATCAGTCAAGGAAGCACTCGCAAACAGATAACGTTAAACACAGAAGATGGAAAACAGACAGACTGAGCAACGGGGAACTGCATCCAACCCTAGTACAACTCTCGAGTCCAAGGCAAGGACACATTTAAATTACAGAGGTGTATGTTAGTCTATTGCGCACCGGACTACGACGTAAGGTTAGACATTTTATTTCATGCTCAAAAGCCCCTGGCTTGCACATCGCAGTCACGAAAGGGGCTAGCTCAACCAGTGCACAACAGCAGACCAACCCAACTGACGTTACCAGAACACTTGACGGAACTTCACAGCACTGTCGTAAGGCCACCGTGCCGTCTTAAAGGCACAGTGAACACTCGGATGCATACACAACATTGACGTGGCTTGACAACCGAGGTTCAAAGTTAACTTGATTGACTGATTGAAAACTTTATTAACAGATTGCAGAATGGGTACAATACAGTACGGCTCAATACACACAATTGTTAAGGGGATGCAGACCAGAGAAAGACTTTCGTCTTGTTTACATCAGGGTCCCCCATTTTCAATTCATCATAACATATGACATACAGTACACGACATACAGATAGACAGTACTGCTACATCTATACATTTCACATCTATCTATCTATACACTTCACAACATACTTCGGTTTTTTTCTTTCACTGCCCAACCCAGTCCAACCCAGCATCTTTCACTGCCCAGTTCAGCCCAACCCAGTCCAGAATAGATCCCTCTTTCATGTTAATATGTGTTATGCTAATATTGTGAAGAGTAGAGACTGTTATTAATGTTTTATGCTAATAAATATTTTAAAGAGTAGAGACACGGTGTGATTATTACTATGATTGAAAATCAATTTAGACGAAGACATACAAAGAAGTAATTATCACAATTGGCGATTTTTTTTGGCTGGTAAGAAATCAGTTTGTCTGGTAAAAGAAATCAGATACTCGCCAGTTGGCTGGTAAGCCAAAAAGTTAGTTTCCTCCCCTGATTATATGCAATACGCCCAAATCGTTCTGGTTGATCCCCTGAAGCCCCAAATACTCCCAAATCAAAGGTATATAGCATGTACATATGTGTCTTCACAAAATCATCAAGGGGGGGGGTCATTTTAACTCAAAACTGTAATCGTGTTTGTCGAGCATGTTTTACGTCCGGTAAAACACAAAACTGTGAAAACAATAATTCCAAGTGATCGCATCGCCATCGCAATTACCAGTGTATATGTCTATACACGTTTATATTTATGCATCTTCTGGCCGCCTCAGACCTACTCCTATCCGAGCCCCGGGAGGGTCATCAAAGAGAAGTCGCCTATTCTCAGTCTTTGCCCCACAATGGTGGAATGAACTACCCACCGTGGTTACGACAGCCAAAACCCGTCCAATATTTCGCCGTCGACTAAAGACGCACCTCTTTTTTTTTATCCACTTTTTCTCCTTATTTTCAATTTTTTTCGCATTCCAAATTCGCTGTTTCCAATTCTCACCTCCCCTGTCTTGAATGTTGCTCGCATATGCCCCCCACAGGTCGGTCGTAGGGAGGATAGAGGTCTTGCATCATGTGTCCCGTCTGGTACACGAGGAGACAGCCTGTCACATCTTTTCACCTGCCAGCGCGGACTCTCATTGGCGAGGTGTAACGTGTGGGAGGCTCACACTACCCCCGCCATTTCCTGTCTCTGCTGTGCAGGCGTCCCCCAACCAACCTGTAGGAGTCGCTGTCCACAACGTCCAGATTACCACCCATCGACTTCCACCCGCTGACTCTGCCAATTGAGCCAGTATGACGTCCGGCCCAAGCCGGAGGCAACGCCGACAGCCGGATTTGAACCCGGTGTCTCTTGCGTTGGTGACGAGCGCAATGTCCGCTGCGCCACCCAGCCGCCCTAAAGACGCACTTCTTCAACCATTATCCACCGGGTAAATCACGATTTTTTTTTTGTTTGTCATGACAAACCAATTACATAATCCAACATATGTGTAAAGGCACAACATATTCCAGTTAACGGTATATTTTTTTAATGATTCGTTACGGCGCAATCAATACCTCCATGCGTTCGGGACCTCCATGTTTTGGGGGTATTCATCAGAAAAATCGGATCCGGGATTCGGCTCCCATCAGTCGGGCAAGAACTGCGGGTTTTCAGCCTCTCTCCTCTCTCCTGGAGCTTAAGGGGGAGCCGCGCTCGGCCAATCAGAGAAACGCGGAAGGCGCTCGGCCAATCAGAGAAACGCGGAAGCGCAAGTTGGTTGCCTAAAGTGTTCACGCGGCCCCGTCGGGCTCGGGCAGGGTTGCAGTGCACTAGTTTGCACGGCCTCCTCAGCGTGCCTCTCCACGGACCTATATATTTTATGCATAGCGTGGGTGGTGATGATGATGATGATAGAAACCGCTGTGGCGCATACAGTTGAATGCTGGTATTACACTCATTGAGGGACACGAAGAAGTCAAGTCCGATGGGATTTAGGAATCTCAAATACAAATCGGGATTGGCATAAAAAAGGCATTTATATTAAACAATACAGAATATACAGCACTTCTTGGGGTCTGTAGGGTAAGCACTTATTCCCTCCCCCCTGAACATTTAAGGAGATGTATGGGCCATTTAAGTCAGTGATAAAAGTGTCTTTCAAGGATAAGTGAGCTCCTGCACTGATTATTATATATATATATAGTTCAATATTCAATATTTGATCACCAAAAACCCCCAAAAAGCATAAAAAGGGGGCCCCCCGCCCGAAAAGGGCCCTTACTGGTTAAAAAACACACAGGTATAGTGCCTTTTTCAGCCTTTGAGCACCTCTAAAGTCCTGTGCACGTCCCTGTGAAGGACATATCTACTGCACGTGTGTGAGTGAGAGAGAAGGTATGCACAAGCTTGCTTTCCCTTGAATTACTATCTCTCATTAAATTGCTATTCTGAGGTTTTTCTTTATCTTCACTGAGGGTCAGATCGGGGGTTGTTGTTCCTGTTGAGACATGTGTTGTGATTGATTGATTGATTGATTGAAAACTTTATTAACAGATTGCAGAATGGGTACAGTACAGTACAGCTCAATACATAAAAATTGTTAAGGGGATGCAGACCAGAGAAAGACTTTCGTCTTGTTTACATCAGGGTCCCCCATTTTCAATTCATTGTAACTGCTACATCTATACATTTATGACATACCAGATTTGTAAATACAGTACTGTTTGTGATACGAAAAGAGTCCAGAAAAGAAGTATATACATTTGACGTAGAAACTGTACATTGGAGGAGGTTGGGTAGGTGGGGGGGGGGGGGGGGGTACTGTACATTGGAGGTGGTTGGGTGGGTGGGGGGGGGGGGGGGGGTTGAGTAGGAGTGGGGGGAGGTTGGGTAGGAGGGGTGGGTGGGGGACACTGTACAACTGTACAAGCAACACTGTACATTGGAATATTGACAAGACCATACTTGGTCATTTTTACTGTACATTGGAACGGGTTGTGTTAGGACATTTACAGGGGCCAGTTTCGAATTGCAGTCTCCCGTAGGTGTTTTTTGAGAGTGTTTTTGAAAGTGGGTAGTGATTCACATTCCTTTACAGCTTTGTGATAGTGGGCTCTGAAAATAAATGTGACTTGACCTGGGATAAACTGGAACGGGTTGATGAGAAACACACGGCTTACCGACACCTAACTCTCTCTCTGTCTCTCTCCCTCTCTCTCTGTCTCTCTCCCTCTCTCTCTCGCTACCTAACTCTCTCTCTGTTTCTCTCCCTCTCTCTCTCGCTCCCTAACTCTCTCTCTGTCTCTCTCCCTCTCTCTTTCTGTCTCTCTCCCTCTCTCTCTCGCTCCCTAACTCTCTCTCTGTCTCTCTCCCTCTCTGTCTCTCCCTCTCTCTCTCGCTCCCTAACTCTCTCTCTGTCTCTCTCCCCTTCTCGCTCTCTCTCTCCCATCTCTGTGTCCCTCCCTTTCTCTCTCGCTCTCTCCTCTCTCTCTCGCTCCCTAACTCTCGCTCTGTCTCTCTCCCTTTCTATCTCACTCTCGCTCTCCCCCTCTTTGTTTATATGTCTCCCTCCCGTTTCCCCCCCCCCCCCGTCTCTATGGGCTGCTAGATCCACAAAGAATGGATTGCACGGTGCTAATTGCCCTTACTTACAATTCATTATGAATTGAAAATGGGGACCCTGATGTAAACAAGATGAAAGTCTTTCTCTGGTCTGCATCCCCTTAAAAATTGTGTGTATTGAGCCGTACTGTATTGTACCACTCCTCCCTCGAATATCATGCAGTATCTGTCTCTAATCCTTTCAATCTCACCATTGTTACACTCTATCGCCCTCCAGGTCCCCTCGATCACTTCACAGATGAGCTGGACATGCTTCTAAGCTCCTTACCGGAAGATGGTACCCCTCTCCTTCTATTGGGCGACTTCAACCTGCCTGACTCATCTCAGTCGGTCCCAGTGGTCTCCCTCCTACAACAATTTGACCTGACTCCCACTGCCATGCCTCCCACCCACAAAGCAGGCAACTCCTTGGATCTCATATTTTCTCGTAACTCAGCATCATTAACACCACGGTAACTCCCCTACATGTATCTGACCATTCCTTCATATCCTTCTCACTAACTCTCATGCTTAACCGAAAGGTCTTCACCCCAACTCAAACCGTCTCACTCAGACGCAACCTGCCTCCCTATCCCCCTCCACCCTCTCCTCTGACATAATATCCGCTTTACCTTGAGTGACACCTTCTCTGCTCTCCCCACAGAGATGGCAACCTCCACCCTCCTCTCAGCCCTTGCAACCCTCCTTCGACAAGCTCTGTCCCCTTGTTGAGAACCTGCCCGCCGTTCCCCACCCAGTCCATGGCTGACGGATGCAGTGAGAGAACAAAGACAGGTCCTGAGAGGCTGCTGAGAGGAAGTATAGAAAGTCACGCCTCACTTCTGACATCGAAACATATCACAACCTCTTGTTACATTCTCCAAAACCATTACTAATGCCAAGCTTCTTTCTTTCACCATAGGATCGAGGCCTCTGCCAAGAATCTCGCAAACTGCATGCTACCATGTCCTCCCTCCTCACTCCCCCCCCCCCCCCCCCACCCCCTCCTCCCTCATCTTTTTCTGCGAAGACTTTGCGATCTTCTTGAGGAAAAAGTGGAGAACATCCACAGCTCCTTCTCCCAACCCCACCCATTCCAAACACTGAATCGAGAACCTCATCCTTCACTCTGTCATCTTTCTCTCCCATTACAGAAGCCGAGACCCTGACACTGGTAACGTCGAACCGTCCGACTACATGCCAGCTGGACCAGCTACCCTCCCCACTCCTCCAGACCATAGCACCGGACATCCTCCCATTCCTAACTGCAACCATCAAATCCTCACTCAACTCGGGGGTGGTCCCCACCTCCCTAAAACAAGCCAGAGTCACAACCCTCATAAAAAACCAACCCTGAACCCCACCGTCATAGGTAACTATCGTCCTGTCTCTCTTCTCTCCTTCCTTCTAAAACACTTGAACGTGCTGTATCCAACCAACTTACTGCTTATCTCTTACAGAATGACCTCCTAGAACCCAATCAGTCTGGCTTCCGGACTGGCCACTCCACAGAAACGGCCCTCAAATGCGGTCACAGAGGCACTTCACTTAGCAAAAGCGGAAAGGCCTCTCCTCTGTCTTGATTCTCTAGATCTATCTGCAGCCTTCGACACAGTCAACCATCAGATCCTCCTCGCGGCCCTCGCAGGAATGGGAGTGGCTGGATCTGCGCTGACATGGCTGACATCATACCTCAACGACCGCTCCTACCAAGTGTCATGGAGAGGGACTCTGTCGGCCACCCGCCCCCTGCGGACGGGTGTCCCCCAAGGCTCGGTCCTAGGACCCCTTCTCTTCTCCCTCTACACTAAATCACTGGGTAACATTATCACGTCTCATGGCTTCTCATATCATTGTTATGCCGATGATACTCAACTTCTCCTCTCCTTCCCTCCCTCAGATATCCACGTCTCTGAGCGGATCTCGGCCTGTCTGTCCGACATCTCCGCCTAGATGACGACCAACCACCTCAAACTGAACCTAAGCGAAACAGAATTGCTCCACCTGCCGGCCAAATCCTCCCCCCTGACTGACCTCTCCATCACAGTCGAGAATGCAGCTGTGACCGCGTCCCCGACCGCCAAGAACCTTGGTGTTGTCCTCGACGACCAGTTGAACTTCTCTGCTCACATCGCAGCGACAACCAGAACCTGCAGATTCCTCCTGAGCAACGTCAGAAGGATACGCCCCTTCTGACAAAAGAAACCACCCAACTCTCGTCCAATCACAGTCATCTCCCGCCTTGACTACTGCAACGCACTGCTAGCTGCCTCCGGCCACTGCCACCAAGCCTCTTCAACTCATTCAAAATGCAGCGGCCCGCCTGATCTCAAACCTACCGAAGTCGGCCCATGTCACCCCACTTCTTAGGGACCTGCACTGGCTCCCCATTGCTGCACGTATCCGCTTCAAGGCCCTCGACCTAGCATACCGTGCGGCAAAGGGAACCGCTCCCGCCTACCTCTGGTCAATGGTCTCTAACTACACACCCTCAAGACCCCTATGCTCTGCATCTTCTGGCCGCCTCAGACCTACTCCTATCCAAGCTCCCGGAGGGTTATCAAAGAGAAGCCGCCTATTCTCAGTCCTTGCCCCACAATGGTGGAATGAATTACCCATCCCAGTTAGGACAGCCGAATCCCGTCCAATCTTTCGCCGTCGACTAAAGACTCACTTCTTCAACCATTATCTGAAATGATAATAAAAAAAAAAAAAAAAAAAAAAAATCTAACCCTGACTAACCTTACTGCCATGCACTTGTCCTAATAAACTAACCTACACTGTAACACGCAACACTTTGATAAACATTGTTACTCAGCTGATAGAGTTGTACCCTTCTTGCTGTCTTGTCGTACAGAACTTGTAAGTCGCTTTGGATAAAAGCGTCAGCTAAATTACTAAATGTAAATGTAAATGTACCACTCCTGCAATCTGTTAATACAATTTTCATTCAATCAATCACCTGCGGGATGCAGACCAGAGAAAGACTTTCGTCTTGTTTACATCAGGGTCCCCCATTTTCAATTCATAATGAATTGTAAGTAAGGGTGCAATTAGCACCATGCAATCCATTCTTTGTGGATCTAGCCCTATGTCTCTCTCTCACTCTCTCTCACTCTCTCTCACTCCCTAACTCTCTCTGTCTCTCTCCCTCTCTCTCTCCCTCCCTAACTCTCTCTGTCTCTCTCCCCTTCTCGCTCTCTGTCTCCCCTCTCTGCCTCCCCCTTTCTCTCTCTCTCTCTCTCTCTCTCCCCTCTCTCTGTCTCTCTCCCTCTCTCTCTCGCTCCCTAAGGCTGCGGTTAGACTGACTGATGTTTTCGTTTCGTTTTGAAGATGAGTTTCGATTTTCCAGGTCGCAACGTAGTGGCAGCCGAGTTAGACATTCGTTTTGCAACCTGAGCACAGTGATGTAGTACAATGCCAAAGCAGTAGGTGGCAGTAGGTGGCGAACATGAAGGCAATTTTCAACAATCAGAACTTGAATGAGGACACTCCACATCCTGTTCAAAATCTCAAAAGCCACCATCTTTAAATGCCTCCGCGAGCCATTTTACGCAATGAAGCATTATTTTTCAGTAAGAAATAAAGTGCAATAAACAAAACGGATACATTC
>NC_140178.1:86485064-86519603 GCF_963971535.1 Notolepis coatsorum | reverse complement strand
TCCATGATCAGCGGGGCTCAGAGGATCCAGAATGAACTGTGGTAACCCCGGCTGGATCAGTGGACTGGAAAATGTGGAGTACCGGATTTTTTCCCCCATCCATTTTCATTGAGTCCATTCCAAAATCCCTTATGTCATCTGAAAGACGATAGGGGGCGCTTTTTTCCACATATAATCTCCGGCGGTGCTCGTGTATACTCGGGTAGGCTCGCGTGATGCAATATGATTTCAGATCGATAAAAAAAAATCTTGGAAACCAAGACCGCCCACTGCTTCAACAGGATCACAACCGCTCTCACTAAACTGATCATAACTCGTGGGTGACGGAGGAATTTGGAAACAACGGTGGCGGCATTGGGAGCCCCACTGCATGACAGTGTCCCTCTCCTCACCCCAATTTATCTGTGGCTTGTGTTTACTAAGCCAAGAATGACCCAGTACAATGGGATACGTGGGGGATTCCACCAAAAATAATCGAATGTGCTCAGAATGGTTCCCATAAGCAACCCGCATAGATAAATAATTGGTTCTTTTGGTGACACTGCCTGTACCCAATGGCCGTCCATCAAGCGCCGTGACACTACAGGGCTTATGGAGGGAATGTACAGGTATTTTAGAGTTCTCAGCCCATCTGGAATCGATGAAACTGTCCACTGCCCCTGAGTCTAAAAAGGCGTTAACCTTAACAGACTGCCTATTCCAGCCTAAAACCACAGGCAAAAAGGTTCGAAAGGGGGTGATGTGATGTCTCACTACTGTCTCTCGGCCCACTAGCGAGACTGACCGTTTCCCTTCAGTTTCGGACACTCCACCCTCGTGTGACCTTTTATCCTGCAGTACCGGCACCAGTCCACATGAGAACCAGTCTGCCTGGAGTCACGCACAGAAGTGCTGTCCACCTGCATAGGTTCAGACGAGCTGGCCACTGAAGGTTGTGGAGGAAAGGACGAAACTTCATCCAGCGGGACACGAAAACGTTGGCCCCGCCTCTCATGCTCACGGTCTCTGATCCGGTTATCAACACGTATGGCAGTAGTGACCAGTGTGTCAAAATTGTCTGGAGATCCCACAACCGCCAAAGCATCTTTAACCTGATTAGATAACGCGTTGGTGAACAAAGTGATGAGTGGTCCCTCAGGCCAGCCTGTAGCCCCAGCCAGTGTCCTGAAAGCGATGGAAAACTCAGCTACACTACTGGCGCCCTGGCGCATGCGCGTCAGCTTCATGGCGACCTCTTTATCGTATAGTTCATGATCAAAAACGATCTCCATCTCATTCATGAGTCCCTGTGAGTCGTTTAAAACTGGGGCCTGAGCCCGTATGAGTGGAACAGCCCAATCGAGGGCAGGTCCCTCCAACAGGGATAGAATTAGGGCAACACGTGAATCCTCAGACTGAAAACGAGAAGGCTGGGCTCTGTACACTATTTGGCATTGTGCGAGAAAACCACGGCATTTACCTGACTCCCCATTAAAGCGTCAGGGGAGCTGGACTTTAGCCTCACAAGGTAATGACCGGGGGCCTGTGAGTAGTGCTTGAGAGACATTAGGTGGGCTCTGGTGAGGGGGAGGTAATTGTGCATTGGCTATGCGGTCAGCCAAATCACGCATGGAACTATCCATCTTGCGCAATCCTTCATACATCTCCCCATGCTGTTGCACCATGAGAGCTTGTTGTTGTTGTAATTGTACGATAGCTTCCTCATGTGAAAGCAATCCTTGACGCTGCGCAGCTAGTGCTTGTTTGAGACCTGAGTTATCTGCTGACCCAGTCATGGCTTTTTCATTCTGTGAGGGCTGATCATGTGGGGGTCATGAGCAGATAACACGGAATTCTTAAAGTTATCCATGAAATGGACAACCACTAGACTGCTTACGCAGATATTTTAGGAGAGGGGAAAATTAAACAACAGAAAACAACCTTTACAGGTGGAAACCTCAAAGTGAGTAATTAAGAAAATAAATCAAGTCCCAAAAAACAGGACTACTCTCAATAAAGAGGTATAGTATAAAAGTAAATAAGCCACAAGGACACCTCCTAATAAAGGAGTTTATATTGGAAAAAGTAAAACAATAAACCTCCACTAAGGGAGTTTATGTGTAGAATCACGTCAGTAGCCTAAAATAAGAATGACTACCATAAAGCTCAATTCTGAATCAGAGATCAGACTACACTTCAATATAATGAGCGTGACCAAAAGGACAGCCAACACTAGGAAAATGAAAAAGCAGTTGACACTGCGATCTCCAAACTTAAATAGACTCCACATGGCCATAGGCACAGCTGCACTGCATCAGGTGCAATCAAGCCCACACACCTGCCGACCCATGAGGCAATTAACCACAGGGAACAGGAATTGACAGCTATCCCTCACAGAGAGGTGAAATAAAGCAAAAATAGACAGCTGTCCCTCACAGAAACGTGAAATAAGGCAAAAACCATGACATCTTGAGTTTTTTTTGTAGTACTTTGACTGCCCCCGTCGTCCTGCAGTTGAGTCTGACACACACACACACACACACACACACACACACACACACACACACACACACACACACACACACACACACACACACACACACACACACACACACACACACACCAGGGTTGGTATCAATTCAGCTCATTCAGTCAGTCAACATTTAAACAGAGATTGATGTTGATGGTGGAATATTCATTCTCATTTACTTGTCAAAAATTGATTCTAGAAGTATAAGAAGAAAATGGGACAAAAATGATGGGTTAAAATATTACAGATAATGTTAACAGCCACACAATTGTCATTTTCTTTTTACAGATCTTTAACACATCTATATGCATTTGAGGACGACACATGTCCTTTTAACACGTCCTTTTTGAGAGCACACCATAGCGCTGGGCGATATGGCCAAAAATGATATCACGATATCGATATCGATAACGATATCATATCACTCGATATCTATAATTATCGATATTGTTATAAGTATTAAAAAAAATATATACTTTTTTTTAAAACAACAGATATTTTGCAGCAATTCTTTGTCGTTGCCGCCATCTTTAGTGTTGCATCCCCTCACACTCCAGTTCTCAGGCTGCAGCTGGTTTGAAAGCGAAAGTAAACAGGCTTCTCTGCTGGCTGTGGCTCCAGGGGAGTTAAATAGTTCTGGCTCTGCTAATTTCTTTTCTATCTTTTGGCGCTTTTTTGGTGGACAAACCACCGCACATGTGCACCGTGACTCGCGACTGGAGACTAGCTCTGCTATCACACATAGCCTACTGTGTACAGACGGTTTCAAACTGTATTTTAAATTAGAAAGAATTGGTCAGTATTGTCATTTGGACAAGCATTACTCCTTACTTTAAGTTGCAGGCAAGAAAGACAAGTCTGTCCACTGTCTCTGGTTTTAAAACTTCGCAGGTCACAATTTTTTATATATATATAAATGTATATGTATATATTTCTTGATATTCTTTTTATTATCAATCGATATCGAATATATATCGCGATAATTATCGTTATCGTTTTATCACCCAGCCCTAGCACACAATTCTCACGGAGGACATTCAGCACTGGGGGACAACAGAGCTCCCTACCATGGTAACAGGGAAGACATTTTCCAATGTTTCTATGACGACACTGACCCACCCTCTTCTTATGATTCTAGAATGAATTTAATTGAAAGTGAATCATTCACAACCATTACACACACACACACAGACGTGTGCACACATGCACGCTCACACGCACACACACACACACACACACACACACACACACACACACACACACACACACACACACACACACACAGACACACACACACAGACACACGTATATAAACAAATACACACACAATAACCCACACACAAACACTTCAGGGCAAATGAAAATGTAACCTTGATTTACTGACTGCTGGCGTAACCTTTTAGAGACCTGTAATGTATGCACATTTAAAGGTGCTATAGATAACATTCGAAATTGTTATTTTATGTTTCAGTTTCAATTCTGTTCAAATGTTCAGTTTCAGTTCAATTTAGTTATTCTTTTTAATAGAATGGATCGTTAAAATCAAAGGGTATTGCAAAAATAAATTCTTGTAAAAAAGATTATAATAAAAAAGATTATTGTAAAAAAGATTAGGACATCTTTAACCTGTCCTTAGAACAGGCTGTCATCCCCACCTGTCTGAAGAAGTCCACCATCATCCCTGTACCCAAAAAATCTACGCCCGCTTTCCTCAACGACTACCGCCCTGTAGCTCTCACCTCCATAGCCATGAAGTGCTTTGAGAAGCTAGTGAAGTGCTACATCTGTTCCTCCCTCCCCATCAACCTGGACCCCCTGCAATTTGCATACCGCCCTAACAGGTCCACGGAGGACGCCATAGCCCATGTGCTGCACACAGCAGCATCACACCTGGACAAGAGGCAGGGGAACTATGTGAGAATGCTGTTCATCGACTACAGCTCAGCATTCAATACCATAGACCCCTCCAAACTCATAGCCAAGCTCAGGGACCTGGGCTTGAACTATGACCTCTGCCAGTGGGTCTTGGACTTCCTGACGGGCAGACCCCAGGTGGTAAGAGCAGGCAACTGCACCTCCTCATCCATCACGCTCCCCCAGGGCTGTGTTCTGAGCCCCCTCCTCTACTCCCTGTACACACATGACTGCGTGGCACAGCGGAACAACAACACAATCATCAAATTTGCTGATGACACAGTAGTGGTGGGCCTGATCTCTGCCAACGACGAGAGGGCCTAACTGGAAGAGGTAGAGAATCTGTCCCTGAACGTCAGCAAAACAAAAGAGATGATTGTGGACTTCAGGAGGTCGGGGGTCAAGGACTACAGCCCCCTCAGCATCGACGGGGCACCGGTTGAAAGAGTGAACAGTTTTAAGTACCTCGGAGCCCACATATCCGAGGACTTGACATGGACCACACACATTGACAGTGTTGTGAAGAAGGCACGACAATGCCTCTACTTCCTCAGGCGCCTAAGGAAGTTCCAAGTCAGTCAGAAGATCCAAGAACTTCTACTCATGTACAATAGAGAGCATCCTGACTGGCAACATCACCTCCTGGTTTGGGAATAGCACTGCACAAGACCGTAGCAGACTACAAAGAGTGACACGTTCAGCCGAACGCACAATTGGAGGGGGGCTTCCCACCCTCCAGAACATTTACAACAAGCGGTGCAGGGGTAAGGCTAAGAGAATCATCGAGGACTCCAGCCACCCGAACAACTGCCTCTTTGAACTGCTGCGGTCAGGCAAGCGATACCGGAGTCTCAAGGCGAGCACAGAAAGACTCAGAAGAAGCTTCTATCCCCAGGCCATCAGGCTGCTCAACGAACAATAAACACTATGCAACAACCATCAAATGCACACAGCACACACATCCACACGCACACACTCACTTTAAACAAACAACACACTGCAGCACCCACTCTCCACACTTTAGATCACCTAAACACACTTTATATTTATTGGTAAAGGATTTGCACTATAACTCGTACACCTTACTGTAAATTGTACCTAAATTGTACCTCATCCCATTTCTGCTTTGCACTATATAGTATTGTATATTAGCACATTGCATAGTATATTGTATATTGTATGGTAACTCAGTTACTTCTATTCTGCATCGAACATTGTACATATGTCTATACTGAACACTGTGACCTCTATTTTTACTTCTATTTTACATGCTATACTATTTTATTTTATTTCATACTTATCTTGTCTAGCACAGTCTCTGGAGCGTAACAGTAAGAAGCATTTTGTATAAAAGTATGACAACTATTAAAGAAACTTGAAACTTGAAACTTGAAACTTGAAGATTATTGTAAAAAAAAAGTATTATATATATATTTTTCGACTCTGACTTGAAAATCCAATGTGGAGAGACTGGCACGACTAGTGCAGACTTCCAGTGGGACAGACGCATGAATGAACACAATATTAATTTCGGACCCATAAACATTATCAATAAATGTTTTTTGGGGGAAAAACAATACTTTTATTACACACCTTTCTAAAAGCTCTGTATATGTATTATTATTGTTTTTTATTTATTTAAATGATTCATCTACATAACAATTGTTTATTGCACCTTTAATAACCCTTAGCTTTAAACACCTGTCAATAACAATAATGAAGAGTGGTGTTTTCAGCAGATAAACAATAGAGTGAAAGCTCAGAGCGGCTCGTGGATCTGGCTGCTCAGTTCCCCAGTGTCCCATTCACTAGCTGCCGCGCTTGAGCCCATGGAGCTCTTCAGCACAATCATATAGCTATATGCTGCAAAGTGGTTGTGTGTGTGTGTGTGTGTGTGTGTGTGTGTGTGTGTGTGTGTGTGTGTGTGTGTGTGTGTGTGTGTGTGTGTGTGTGTGTGTGTGTGTGTGTGTGTGTGTGTGTGTGTGTGTGTGTGTGTGTGTGCGTGCGTGCGTGCGTGCGTGTGTGCGTGCGTGCGTGCGTGCGTGCATGCATGCATGTGTGTGTGTACATTTTTGTACGTGTGTACTGGTGTACATTGTGTATGTGTGCGCATGCATGTGCGTACATTTGTGTATGTGTGTACTGGTGTACAGTATGTGTGTTGTGCATGTTTATGAGTGAGTGGATGTATGTGTGTGTGTGTGTGTGTGTGTGTGTGTGTGTGTGTGTGTGTGTGTGTGTGTGTGTGTGTGTGTGTGTGTGTGTGTGTGTTTGTGTGTGTGTGTGCGTGTGTGTGCATATGTGCATGTGTGGGTGCGTGCGTGTGGGTGTGCGTGTGTGTGTGTGTGTGTTTGTGTGTGTGTGCGTGTGTGTGTGTGTGTGTGCATATGTGCATGTGTGGGTGCGTGCGTGTGGGTGTGCGTGTGTCCCACAATCTATAAATCAATGTACACCGTACAGACAGAGATATTCTGAATATACACAATACATCTTGAGCAGCTCCCTGGGTAAAGCAAGCAGGACACCATCACATCCAAGGTTAGAGGATTGATTCCCACTGGATTAACCCTTTCACTGCCACACGACAGAAGGTTAACCCTTTACTATCACACTACCGACGGTCGTAGTGTGTGGCAGTGAAAGGGTTAACCTTCTAATTGTCGCAGTGAAAGGGTTAACCGTTTGGTAGTGTGGCAGTGAAAGGGTTAAAACATCAACCAAATAGCATATTGTTATTGTATTGTTGTATTGCATATTCTCAGTCCATTCTCTCTCTCTCTCTCTTACACACGCACACACACAACTGCTTTTAACATTCCTTTGTTTCTCTCTCTCTCTGTCTTCCAAATACGCTCCCTTAATATTGATTAGCATTCAGACAGCTGGCTGAGGCGTCCCTATCTAGAGTCTAGTTGTCTCTCCACAAGGAAACAAATCACCCAGGTGACTCCTGATGTGGCAGGACAGCTACTTCCACTATCTTGAAGGGAAAGAGCGCCAAACATGTACTGATGCCTGAGGAGCAGCTGTCCTCCAGCTCCTGGTTGTCATACAAACTGGTAACACGTGTCTCTGTTCTTCCCCGACAAGGTCAGGCTGTGTTTGAGCTATAAAGGGGTGTTGTTTAAACCTCCACCACTCTGAGACAGACCAGACTAGACTCTTATAAAGGGTTGTTAATAGGGGTGCACGATATAGATTTTTTGACCCCGATATCGATACCGATAACTTTCTGCTCCTCAAGGTCGATACCGATACCGATAACCGATTTATTTATTGTATTATATATATATATTTTTTTTTGTATATTCCTGTAGTTTTGACCTAACCAGATTTATCATGACATGAGCGTTACTACTATGAACAAAACCAAGCCAAGAGAACAGTTTTGACACTTCAAATAAAGTGACTATTTTTCCAAATAAATATAATTTGAGTCAATCACAAAATTCACAATCCGTCAATGTCATTAACAATGTGTTTCCCTGAACAATGAGTGAACTAAAAACCAACAGGTATTGTGCTTTGTCAGTATGGATGGGTACTGTTCACATTTGAACCGATGCGGTACCGGTACCTGTGAATCGATACCGGTACCCAACGGTACCTTTTTTCGGTACTTTAGTCTCTAAAAATGTAATCTACCTACCTCAGTTGTAAAAAAGAAAAAATCCAAACTTCAAATAACCACATTTTCGACCGTTTTCGGCTTGCCATTGCCCCGACTGCTTTGTTGTTGAATCAAGTCAAATCCTAAGTAAGCATATATTGTGCGTGTGAACGTTGACATGAAAAGAAAAAAGTATATAAAAAAAAAGTGTGAAATGTAATTTTTTTTTATTAAAATGTATTATCGGAGCTATCAATACTTTTATCGGGTTTATCAGGATGACGTCATAATTGCTGATATCGGCCACGATAATTATCGTGCATCCCTAGTTGTTAAACCTCCACTACTCTGAGACACTTCAACTTCAAACTTCAAATTACTTTATTTTCCTTTCGGAACTTCATTTGTGCAGTGGTTAAAAGACAAACATACAGTCACAATACATAGACACTCACCACTATAAAAAAAACACCAGCTTCGTTAAAACTACAGTTAAAAAAGACCACTATAAAAAAAACATTAAAACTACAGTACTTAAAGCATGATATATTAAAATCCATATGGAGCAATTATATATGTATATAAGTAATAAATAATAATACAGGTGATATGTGTCCATCAGGTCGGTGAAAGGGGAGTCTATTTTTTAAGTGGGGCGGCTTTGGCTCAGGGGTAGAGCGGGACGTCCAATGATCGAAGGGTTGGTGGTTCGAATCCCGCTCAAGACCATGTCCATCCCATTGCCGTTGTGTCCTTGGGCAAGACACTTAACCTACTTGCCTCGTATGAATGTGTATGCATGTGAATGAATGTTGGTGGTGGTCGGAGGGGCCGTAGGCGATGATTATTCGCCACGCTTCCGTGAGTCTGCCTCAGGGCAGCTCTGGCTGCAATTGTAGCTTACCACCACCGGTATGACTGTGTATGAACGAATAATGGACTCTGTGAAGCGCTCTGAGTCAGAGAAGAGTGCTATATAAATCCAATCCATTATTATTATTATTTATTATTTTAAGTAGTCCAAAGTCCTTTGGGGGGGCAGTCCGGCCTCCACCAGACATAGGTGTTCAGCAGTCTGATGGAGGTTGGCACGAAGCTACCTAAGCCCCTTTTATTCAGTGTTGAAGCTCCATACAGACCGTACTAGACTCTTATAAAGGGTTGTATAAACCTCCACTACTCTGAAATCAATCATACTAGACTATTATAAAGGGCTGTTGTCATCTACTGTAGCCTATACTGTGAGACACTGCGAGTCAGAGGTGGCGAGAGATGCTCGAACCGAACACTGACAGTTTAGCTTGCACAGAAGAATAAATGAGAGACTTTGATAGTGGGATGGACAATGTCAACTTATTGAATCGCACCAGTGCGACCTAAAGGAAATTCATTGGTGTAAAAAGTAAAAAGGTGCAAAATGCACGAATAATCTGCTGCTGTCGTTGTCTGTTTCAGTGAGAGCTACGCCAGACTTGAGAGCGATTTGCTTCTGACATGATGCTGTTCTGCTTATCGTCTGTCACTTGGCTGGGCAGTAGGTGAGAGAAAGGTGTTCTGCATCTTTCCCGACCACAAAAGAGCGATTGATGGTCGTTGTGCAGAAGGTGTGGCAGGTAAATGTTCTGTTTCAGACGCTACTGTAGAATAAAACTTGTTTGAGTATAAAACAGTCTCCCATTCATTGTCAATGCAGCAGCTCCAGCTTTATACCTGACCTTGTTCCTCTGGTTTCAGCTTCTTCCCCCAGGCCATCATAACATTGAACACTGATCTCTCCACACACAAGTACACATGGGCACACACATACACACACACAACAGACATTCTACATTCGCTCACACACAAACGGTCACTTTAAACACAATGGAAAGGACACTTTAAAGGAGCGAGGAAAAAAAGGTCGGTAACACTTTATAATAACACTCAGTTATAAGACCGTTATAAGGTATTTGTAGATAATGAACTAATCATGAACAAATCATTTATATACATTCGTAAATTATTATTAAATCATTTATAACTATGTTTGTATAACATTTACAAATTAGTTCTACATTATTTATAACTCATTATCAACATTGTTTGTACTTGATTTGTTCATCATTAAATAATGTTGTTTAATGTGTAGTAACACATTTGTAGATGCTTTGAAAAATGGATATGAAAAAACGACTATACTGTACCTCCATTTATTTGTTCATGTTCAACAAATGATTTGTTAAGACATTCATAAAACATCTATAAATCATTTGCAGATGCTATTGTCTGCCCTAATCTAAAGTGAAGCCTATTCATCATTAACAAATGTCTAATAGTTTGTTTATTTGTGAACTTTTATGAATACACACGAAGCAATTACCAGACTTGTCTTTTCATGTTTAACAAATGATTTGTTAAGACATTCATAAAACATCTATAAATCATTTGCAGATGCTATTGTGTGCCCTAATCTGAAGTGAAGCCTATTCATCATTAACAAATGTCTAAAACAGTTAATTATTTGTTAACTTTTTCATCACCTGTTACAAATGTAGACAGCTTTCGGATACACCCTTCTTTGTAACATCAAACAGTGACAGAATTAGGACTATAGATAAATGCAATTTTATTAACATAATAAAATACATGTGCATAACATATAGTGTAACAGGGGGGGCACTAGGACCCAGGAGTACCCTGGCCAGGTATTGACAGAGTATGTAGAGGAAGTATCACATGAGTGAGACTTGACTTCACGTGTGTTGCCGTCTGTTGAATGGAAGCACGATACATTAGCAGAGCCAAGTTAGTTGTGCTGCCCCACGCTTTTAAGGTATGAGCAGGCTAAACACCTTTTTTGTTGGTAAATCTATTCCATAATTTCTGACCTACAACTCTATATATGTTGTGTAGACGTACTTGATGTGGTGGGCGCTAACGTTACATTTGAATTATGTGTTTGTTCCTAATGTGTGCTCAGTATATTGCGGTATGTGATGATGACACGAGGGTAATAATTATTTGTATTTTCAGGCTGTATAGGCGCCAACATATAAGAGTTGTAGGTCCGAAATGATGGAATAGATTTTCCAACAAAAAAGGTGTTTAGCCTGCTCATACCTTAAAAGTGTGGGGTGGTTCTTGTATAGTATAGTGACAGTCTAGAAATAGCAAGTATAGCATAAGGATATAGAGTAAAAAACTGTATATTGTATAGGAGTGTACATACATAGGACCCAGTGCCTTAATTCGTAGCTAACATTGTATTGCATTATCTATTTTATTATCTTCTACTTATTTTATTTACTATTGTATTATTGCACAATCAAAGCAGGCATGGCCACCCGCATTTCACTGTATGCCCTGGTAGGTATGTGACAAATAAACCTCTTGAATCTTGAATCTTGTATCTTGGCTTCATGAGAGCGTAACTGGCGTTCACAGATATTGATTGAACCTTCCTAGGCCATAGAAACAACTTTATTCAAATTCGGGTGATGTTCCCCTTTAATAATTCACCCAGCCCAGTCAAATCAGCGTATCAAAGGGGATGATACATTTTTTATTTGGCTTTGCGGCGGTTTCCCCAAAATAACATCAACAACAACAACAACAACAACAACAGCAACAACAACAACAACAACAACAACAACAACAGCAGCAGCAGGCAGCAATACGTGTTGAAGAAGACATGACACAAGCAAACACTAACGGTCACTCTGGAGACAGGTAGCTAGCAGCACAGTGAAAGTGAAGCCAGGCACTGCATGGTTCAGACATAAGCTGTGTGTGTGTGTGTGTGTGTGTGTGTGTGTGTGTGTGTGTGTGTGTGTGTGTGTGTGTGTGTGTGTGTGTGTGTGTGTGTGTGTGTGTGTGTGTGTGTGTGTGTGTGTGTGTGTGTGTGTGTGTGTGTGTGTGTGTGTGTGTATGTGTGTGTGTGTGTGTGCGTGCGGGTGCGTGTGTGTGTGTACTTGGTCCGTTTATCCTCTCTCTCTCTCTCTCTCTCTCTCTCTCTCTCTCTCTCTCTCTCTCTCTCTCTCTCTCTCTCTCTCGCTCTCTCTGTGTGTGTGCAGTGCACCTGGTACGTTTATCCTGTGTGTATGTGTGTGTGTGTGTGTGTGTGTGTGTGTGTGTGTGTGTGTGTGTGTGTGTGTGTGTGTGTGCGTGCGTGCGTGCGTGCGTGCGTGCGTGCGTGCGTGCGTGCGTGCGTGCGTGCGTGCGTGCGTGCGTGCGTGCGTGTGTGAAAATGCAATGTGCCACTGCTTGTTTTGATTGCGTGACCCAGGGTTTCTTCTTCTTCCTGGCTGTTTTCTCTGGTTCTACTTGATGAGCGCGTGTAGAACACAGGCGTACGACAAAACAGCGTCAAAGTAGTCCGCTGCTCACAATCAAGTCCAGGCATCGTCCGTGCCAGCCAGCCGGTCAGCCGGCCATAGCTCTCGATGGCAAATCAACGAATTACGATGGCTCAGCCCTCCCTCTCTCTCTCCATCACCCCCCACACCCTCTCCCTCCACCACTCCTCCATCCCTCACGCTCTAGTGGATCGCCCTTCCACAGGCTGTCTTCGTCATTGTGGTCTGTCTCATCAATACAGCGGTTAGCTCTCTCTTTCTCTCTCCCTCTCTGTCTCTCTCTCTCTCCCTCCTCCTCCTCTTGCACCTCCTCCTCCTCATCCCTCCCCCTCATCTTGCTTCTCCTCCCTCCTTCTCCACTTCTGAGGGGATCCAGTAATAACAGGGTTTTAACAGAGCACCCTGGGGTCCTGTTTATAACACCCGATATAGCTGTCACACGCAGTGCACAAAACTACAAGCGCTCACAAGAGCACAACACACACACACACAGACACATACACACATACAGACACACACACATACACGCACATGCACACACACAGACACAGACACAGACACACACGCATACAGTACGCACACAGACACATACGCATACATACACACACATGCACACAGACACACACACACACCATTTTGACGCATGCACATATTCAATGTACTAGTATTAGCCATTGGCAGTAGTGCTGCAGGATTCATCTAATCACAATTGCAATCACGATGTTAGCCTGTGTAATTATCTAACAAAATAGGTTGCGATTTGTGATTTAATTAAATACATGCGTGTGCGTGTGTGTGTGTGTGAACATGACAACCTGTTCTCTGTTGGTGTGGAGTCTGCTAACGTTACACCCATAAAGAGATGACCAATCAGTCTCTGGTCAGGCAGTGGGGCGTGTGTGTGGTCACGTGACCACTAGGACCGCACGATCAAGACCGGCATGCATTCCGACGAGCCAAACAAAAGAACAACAAGCATCGGTTTACAGAGTGTTACGCCATACAACAAGACCTCATGGAGACATAAACAAATCACTAGGGATGGGTACCGTTCACATTTGAACCGGTACCGGTACCTGTGAATCAATACCGGTACCCAACGGTACCTTTTTTCTGTACTTTAGTCTCAAACATTTTTATCTAACTACCTTAGTTGTAAAAAAAATCCAAACTTAATATTTAATAAATAAATAATGTATTATTATTACTTTATTATTATTTACATCTTACTGATGTTAAGTATTTTACAACTGATTAAACAAACAAACAAACAATCTAGCAGCAATGAACTACTCTGCTGCTGATTGAGTAGTCTAGCAGTTATTTTCGCTCCACACTCACTGTGTGCTTCGCCCCCGCTTTGGAGAAGACCCGCTCTGCGGTGTGTGTGTGGCTTGTTTACCGACGTCACATCCTCTACTCTTCTGTCCTGAGTTGTTCCGGCTTGCACTGTAGCCCTAGGAGCTAACGTTATGTCCAACGATTAGCTAACATTAGCTTAAGAACGTTAAACGGGTTACAAATATGTGAAACTATCGAAGGAGTAAGCCGACCGCTAAAAATAAAACCCACCGCAGCAGAGAGAGCACATAACAAAAGAATGTTTCGAGAGGAGTGGAAGTTTGGAGATAGACAGTAGTGTTTCAAGAGACTGGCTACAGTAATATGATGCTGGGCTGTAGTGATGAGTTGTTCCGTGTGGCGCAAGTATGTAAAAAAGAAAAACAGAAACAACACGTTTGTCATCTGTAGTAAATAAATTAAGCTGGAATCCATTCGTGACCATGAACAGAGCCAGTGTCCCATTGTGTCCCGGATTCAATCGGAGCCTCTCCTCTAAAGACGCTCTGTGGCTAGGCTAACAGCCATGTCAGACAGAGTGTTATGTACCATGAGCTTGATCACTCCTGTGTCACTGGGCATGCAGGTGAGGGCTGCTAATTAGCTAATTACTGCTGATTGGATACCTGCTGGCAGGTTAAAACCAGTCTCTGAGACACACATGCACTCTGACGGTGGCTAGAGCAGTGTGTTCTAACCGAGACTGGTCACGTTCTCCCCTTCTTTGTTCTTTAGTTTGTACCAGTAATTCGTTGTTAAAGTAGTCTTTTGGGTTAAACACGGGTTTTGGTATCGGTTTGCACTTGCCTTTGAGCCAGGGTCGTAACACAGAGCAGATGTGGAAACTGAGCTACACTTTCTAACAACCTGCCCACTGTACCAAGATATCAGAGACATATACTCCCCAGTCCCCATGAATTGCAAACACCAAAAGAGAGTTTGAAAACATGTCGTTGACATTAGCATGCGGTTTCGTTTTGCGGTCAACAAAACGTGACGTCATCGGACATTTTTTTTTTGCGCATTGCCATTGTACCGAAAGTTGGCACCGTTGAATCTCATGTGAATCGCTACTCGGTAGTACCGACGTGTTTCGGTAGGTACCTTTAACATCATCATCATCATCAAACCTTTATTTGAATAGGCAGGTTAATTAAGAACAAGTTCTTATTTTCAATAACAGCCTATTTGGGGGTAAAAAAAACCCTAGGGGAAAGGGGATGGGGGATAAAATTAAATAAATAAAAATAAAACACAAAGGAACATTATTAAAAAGGCAGGACATACATACAGAGCAACAACTGAACTGAACAACAACTGGCGGACAACAGAACAATAGTGGCAGCATGGTGTTAGCACATGGAGAAACATCTACATGAGTGCTCTAGGGAGTTTGTTAAAGTTTCCTTAAACAATCTAATTGAAATAAACGTTTCCATATTTAAGGTTTTTTGTAGTGTGTTCCAGCTATCAGCTGCTGCGTACTGAAAGGAGGAATGGCCTTTTGAGGAGTTGGCATGGGGGGCGTTTACCAGGATATGTGTGGCTGACCGGGTGTGGGAATTCGGGAGTGGACGAGGGTGGACTAGGCGAGTAAGGTAAGGGGGATTACGGCCTAGAAGTGTTTTATATACAAAGGCCAGCCAGTGGATGTTGCGTCTAATCTCCAGGGAGGGCCAGTTTACTAGGGAGTATAGCTCGCAGTGGTGGGTCCTGTAGGGGGCATTGGTAGCGAAGCGAATGGCGGAGTGATATAGGATATCTAAGCGCTCTAGATCACCTTTACGGGCCAAGCGGTAGATTACATCGCTAAAATCAAATAGCGGCAGGACAGTCATCTGGACCAGGGTGAGTTTAGCAGATCTAGTGAAGGAGGAACGGTTCCTATTCAGAAAGCTAAGCCTTGCTTTGACTTTGGCCTCCAGTTTAGTTAGGTGTTCAGAGAAGGAGAGTTTGGTGTCGATCCACAATCCCAGGTATTTATAAGAGGTGACCAGTTCAAGCTTTTTGCCATCGGCGGCTACAATGGTGCCAGTATGGGAGGTACCCTTGTGGCCGAACCACATAACTTTGGTCTTGCTGGTGTTTAGGACCAGGCAAAGGGTGGAGAAACCAGCTTGGATTTTTAGAAAGCTCTCCTGGAGAGTTTTCAGGACAGCATCCGGGGAGGGACCAGAGGTGTACAGGACTGTGTCATCAGCATAGAGGTGAATTAGGGAGTTTCCAGCGAACTGGCCTATGTTGTTTATATAGATGGAGAAGAGGATTGGAGCTAGTAAGGAGCCTTGGGGGACCCCCTTAGAGATGGATAGGGACTGGGTTAATAGGTTGTCGGTTTTTATTGACTGAGTGCGATCAGAGAGGTAGTTCTCGAACCATGCTACACTGTGATTAGTGACACCAATGTCTCTCAGCCGCTCCAAAAGTACCGAATTCGGTACCCATCCCTACAAATCACAGACTTCATAACAAAGTACTTGAGACATGGTGTCTATATACACCCAGGGCACAAAATTAGAGGCCGCCACCCGCCATCGACGGGCAGATTTTAGGTTTGGCGAGTGAGACTGAGAGGTCTGTCCGCCATGTGGCGGGCAACCAAATAGTCATGTGAAAACCGATCGAAAAACATGATCCAAATCTTAGCGGAGTTCTCACTCGCTGACTTCTGAGCACACAGACCTGCAGCGCACTGCTCCTCCTCCTCCTCCTGCCCCTCCCAAACCTGTGTAAACACAGAGGCTCATATTGCCTCGGGCAGTCTGCTGACTGCTCTAGTCTAGTGGGACCTCCGTGAGCTAATGTTAGCTACCGTTACAAAATGACCCAGTCAACTATTCACTTTTAGTTTAATACATGAGGCATTGTCTAACGTTATCTAGCCGGCTAGCTACTGATAGTTCCTGATATCAACAAATGCTCCAGCAATAGTCTAGTAGTGCATGATGATACCTCCGTTGGCTAGGTAGCTCACGTTAGCTCACTACGAAATGTCCCAGTAAACTAAATAGTTCACTGAGGCGTTGTCTTAACGTTATCTAGCCGGCTAGCAGTAGCTACTTAATTTACGTCTTTACATCACGTCTTTACTTTACGTCTTTACTTTACGTCTTTACATAACATCTTTACATCACATCATGCCCAATTAGCGAGCGATTTGTTTTCTCGCCTATGGTATTTTCACCCAACCTCATACTATGTGGTTGAGCAAAGTAGAGGTAAACCAGCTAGAGAAAACATAGCCTCTGGCCTGAAAGAGGCATCGGCTGCATGGGACCTGTGTGAGGAGCGTTGCTATAACAACAGACAAGGTGGTGTAGCTTAATGACTGGCAAAGGGTCCACTGTGTTGGCCATAGACTTCACCTTGCCATTGGTAAGTTCATTTGATTTGATCTATTCTATTATCTATCTACACTGCAGATAACACACCATGTGGATAAGTTTGTATGTTTGAATTGAGAAATACACATTTCAAAACTATCGGTAATCTCTGCATTTTCCTTGATAACCAAGCAAGTAGACTCGTGACACCATTTATCTATTTATTATATCGCAATCGCACATATTGTCCACAATAATCGCAATTGCACTCTTTCACCAAATCATGCAGCACTGGTTGGCAGTGCTCCAGGTAGTTCTGGTCTATATTATAACACGGTCCTCATGTCACTGCTCACTGGATGCCAGAACAGGCTCTACTAATACCACCACAGTTATTATAACCACAGTCACGACAAAACCTAGGAATATACTGTACATCGGCCTCTATCTAAACGAAACCCTTCCTAATCCTCGACATTCTTCTCTCTTAATCACTCGTTGGATTCCTTCAATCCTTCACTCTCCAAAGACAGGTTGGTTGGGGAGGCTGACTGGGTTGCCGGTGCAATCCCCAGAACTGTCAGTGGCAATACTGACAAAAGTGCCCCTGAGCGAGGGCATCTAACCCATATGTGTATGTACCAACCTAACAGGTATAACTCCTATGTGTATGTACCAACCTAACAGGTTTAACTCCTATGTATATGTACCAACCTGACCGGTTTAACTCCTATGTATATGTACCAACCTGACCGGTTTAACTCCTATGTGTATGTAACCACCTGACAAATTTAACTCCTATGTGTATGTACCTTAACTCATTTGGGGCCAACCACGTAATATTACATGTTTGCCCGACAACCGTTGGGTGCCAACCACGTAATATTACGTTTTTGGTTCGTTTTTATTCGATTTTTATATCCTATTCAATGTCACGGAGCTGTATGTTGCCTGGAAAAGGCATATTGGGAATCCGAAGGTGCAGTACCGGCCAGATCCTGGTAGTGGCGCTGTCTTGAGAATGCAGTAAACCCTGTTGCAGACCGGGTGTCACACTGAAAATGTTCCGGGCGGACTTTTCTGTTAGCCTGAAGCGAGGGCTTCACTCGATCGCATGGAATACTTTTTGGGACACCCGATTCATTATGCAACCGGCCAATTTTAACTGTATCGTGTGTAGGGACGAAACGCCAATGGATTTAACGTTATTAGCGTAGCACATAAATAGCCTCACAGGAATGATCCCAGATCATTCCGATATAACACTCATATTCACCACAGTATAAAACGGGAACGTATGGATGGGGGAAACAATTATTTTTTGCATCTTGAACGGAAGGTTCTTACTGTCAATTGACAATGATATTGGATCCATAGCTATAATATATTATACAACGGCATGTAAATTTCTCGATTCTGATTGGCTGAAACAGTCAAGTTACACGTGGGTATTTGTTATTACCCCACGCTCTTGGTCCCAGGACCCGCCTACAACCGCATTACTATCACTCCGTCATGCGAGTTTTTAGAAGTGAAACAGTAAACATTACGAAAGGATAGTTGATATACAGTAGGGTCATAAAGACTAAATGAAAAACGATTCTGTCACGGCTAATGTGTTAGTTTCTTAAACAATGTTGGATGATGTAATTGATGGGTCATGAGTCATTGTGGAACAAAATAAAAATCGCGCGAATTGATTGATTGACTGATTAATTGCACATTTTATTACTGGCCGCCTTGTTTCCAACTGGTTAAGTTTAGGCACTCTTTCAAAGTCGCTCTCTTTCGAAGTTGGTTAAGGTTAGAGTAAAAAATAAAAATAAATCTTATAGGGCAAAGAAAACCTTTTTTTATTTGTTTTACCTACTTTCTATAGAAGCATCTAAGAATGAAGTTCTATAGAAAGTAGGTTCAAAACTAAAGAAAAGTTGGATGTGTTAGTTTGTTGGATGTCTAGTTGAAAGACAGTTGGATGTCTTAGTTTGTTGGATGTCTTAGTTGAGATACAGTTGGATGTCTTAGTTTGTTGGATGTCTAGTTGAAAGACAGTTGGATGTCTTAGTTTGTTGGATGTCTTAGTTGAGAGACAGTTGGATGTCTTAGTTTGTTGGATGTCTTACTGAGAACAGTTGGATGCACTTCCGAGCTGCGTCCACATGGAGGCAACTTCTCTTTTTTCTTTTTGGGAACTACTTTTTCTGCGGATGGTTTTTTCAATAAATCTTCAATTAATGTGTGTTTATTGTATAGCAATAAGGTTGGATGAATGCGCCAGTTGTATAAAAGCCATTACACCATGTGCAGTCGTGGGTTGTGAGAATTAGACCATGCCTAGGGTCTAATTCTCACAACCCACTCCTGCACGTGATGTAATGCTTTAAAATATAGATTTAGCTATACAAACAACGCGACGCACAGTGAAAGTTTGTAATGGAAAGCTGACCTAACTACAGCGGGCCTCGTCTAATGGCTGGCACCCATTGAGTTAACCCCTATGTGTATGTACCAACCTAACAGTATAACTCCTACATGTACCAACCTAACAGGTATAACTCCTACGTGCAGGGAGCAAAATTAACTTTTTGACTCACCGGCCAGTGGCAGGTAGATGGGAAAAATCTACCCGCCAAGCATATTTCTTACCAGCCTTTTTTTTTTTTTTTTTTTTTTTATAAAATATATATATTATATAATCATACTTGTAGTTGTATTATCTGCGAGACATCGCCACCACGCAACAAGTCAAAATGCTCGCTATCTCCAAACAGCTCCACTGTCTGTGTGTATACTCAAGTAGCCTCCAGCTCCAGCAAGGATTCTCCGGCGCTGCAGCTGGACCCTATACTGTAGCCTCCAGCTCCAGCAAGGATTCTCCGGCGCTGCAGCTGGACCCTATACTAACGTGAGCTACCTAACCAACGGAGGTATTATGCAATGCACTACTAGACTTGCTGGATCATTTGTTGATATCAGGAGCTATCAGTAGCTAGCCGGCTGTATAACGTTAGACAATGCCTCAGTATTAAACTAAAAGTGAATAGTTGACTGGGTCATTTTGTAACGGTAGCTAACGTTAGCTCCCACTACACTAGAGCAGTCAGCAGACTGCCCGACTCTAGCCTCTATGTTTACATGGGTTTGGGAGGGGCAGGAGCAGGAGGGGAGGAGCAGTGTGCTACATGTCTGTGTGCTTGAGACAGCGAGTGAGAACTCCGCTAAGAATTGGATAATGTTTTTCGATCGGCTTTCACATGACTATTTTTGGTACCCGTTTGACTATTTTTGGTACCCGTTTGACTATTTTTGGTACCCGTTTGGCAGTCGCCAAACGTAAAAACTGACCGCCAATGGCGCTTGGCGGGCTTTAATTTCGCTCCCTGCCTACGTGTATGTACCAACCTAACAGGTTTAACTAATATGTGTATGTACAGTGGCGGCTGCTGGATGCTTCGCCACTAGGGGCGCTATACCAAACATTTTGCAAACATGTACAAGGCACGCATTGGTGAATATTATCACCATTGCCTTCGATCAATATATGATCACAGTCAGTCAAATGCAACCACGTTTCCAATAGCCCAACACAAGCATGCACAGCTCTCTCTCTCTCTCTCTCTCTCGCTCTCTCTCTCTCCCTCTCTCTCCCTCTCTCTCTCTCTCCCTCTCTCTCTCTCTCTCTCTCTCTCTCTCTCTCAGATCGATTCAATAAGAAACACATAAGTATATATTGTCATTTTAAACAAGTTACCATTCATTGTCTGAGTGGTTATGCTCTACCCGCGGCGAAATTAGAGAGAGAGAGAGAGAGAGAGAGAGAGAGAGAGAGAGAGAGAGAGAGAGAGAGAGAGAGAGAGAGAGAGCGAGAGAGAGAGAGAGAGCGAGAGAGAGAGAGAGAGAGAGAGAGAGAGGGAGAGAGAGAGAGAGGGGGAGAGAGAGAGAGAGAGAGAGAGAGAGAGAGAGAGAGAGAGAGAGAGAGAGAGAGAGAGAGAGAGAGAGAGCGAGAGAGAGACCGAATTAACTCACTGTTTACGTGGTCCACTCACTGTTGTCCCGACTCCCCAGACTGTTGATGTATATCAAGCCGGAGGGCTTGATAAAGTGTATAATCCGCTGTTGATGATGTATATCCAGTCCACTGTCCAGACTGCCATATAGCTTGTTAGCTGTTAGCAGTTAGCACCACACAACAAGTAGTTTGATTTCTTTGTCCATTTCCGCATCGAACAGACTGCAAACTACCTGTCGTTCTATCGCCATGCTCTAAGACAAACTCTAACCTTAACCAACATTGAAAGAGTGCCTAAGCTTAACCGTCGAAAGAACTTGCAGTCACGCTCTAAGACAAATAGCTCGCATCTCAGTCACAACAACACAACTATCTCTACCACCAACCTAGAATAAGCTAGAATTGGAACATAGAAATTGGATTCGGCCAATCAGAGATCGTCTCCGCGAAATGCTGCTACGGAAAAAAAACGGACGTCGGCCAATCAGAGAGCGTCTCCGCGAAATGCGGCTACAGAAATTCTTGACGCTGCTGCCTAGACCGCTTCAAATCGCGCCCCCGGATTCCAACATAATAGTCATATTTCAACGCACAACGCGTTACGCACTGATTGGCTGCTACGGATACAGCGATCACACAGTGACGCGCACTCAGAGCGCTATCGCGTCTAGCCCGGGCTGAGAAATAAATATAAAAAAATAAAAAAAGTGAGTCACTTCCTGTTCAGGAAACGAGAATTTTTTATTTTATATATTAACGTTATATTGTGCATTGGAAACACAAACATACTTAAAATGAGTAAATATTATTCATTTTAAACATGTTTATATTATTTATAGGGCTATAAAACAAAAAACTAAAAATTATTTTTCTTGTTCTTCTCTCATATAACCAGGGCAGGGCCTGAGTGCGGCCGCCACTGTGTATGTACCAACCTGACAGGTTTAACTCCTATATGTATGTACCAACCTAACAGGTTTAACTCCTATGTGTATGTGAAACCGGTCTTATTTGACATGCCCTGGGTGGGAGTTGAACCCCGGTCTCCCACGCCGCGGGCAACATCGCAGACCACTATACCAAGAGGTGAATTCACCTGTTAAGTCTGTAGGTCCCCCTATAGGGGGGACCCTGCTTTTCTTTATCATAAATCGATCAATAGAGACCGTATTAGATCTCCAATTATCATATCATGGGATATCATTGGAAAGCCACACTCATTGGCTACAACCCTGTCGAAACATTTTCGAGATAGCGAAATGATTGACGGAGCTAGAGCCCTCGGAGGTCGGGGGGTGGTAATGTGTACTTTGGCGCATGCCTCACATATCGGCATGTAACTCGAGAACCGCTGAACGGATTTTGTCACCTGAAAAGGCAATTGACAGGCAACGAATTATATTATATCTATATATTGTATCAAAAGAAATGCACACCCGAGCCGTTAGAGGTCAGCAAAATGGCGCGTTGCAAATCGTCCTCATGATGGATGTTAAGAGGTTAATGTTTTTTTTTTTTTTTTTTTTTCAATAGTCAAGACCATAACCCTATCAAAACAGCAGTCAAAGTGTATATTTTAATTTTTACCGATGTTTTGTACGATTTACCGAAAATGTAATCTAATTATGTCTCTTTTATCGTAAAACCATGAGGAAATGACTAAATCCAGATTTAACCTGGCCATTGGAAAGAGGAGCCTTTTCCCTATCCATAGATGTATGATTTGGCCATAATAAGGTCAAGGTCAAGTGCAAGGTCAAATATGAATTAATAATTAAAATCGATTATCATTTATTACTGTATCTACAAATCCTTCTGTTTAATCATCTTCCCTTTATTCATTTGCTTAGATTTTTTGTACACGTGATCTTAATAAGGTGGTGAATGAGCTCAGTGAGCGAGCTCGGCTTGCTCACAATTGTAACATAGTGTTATTCACCGGATATTTCTGAAAATAGGGCTACAGCTTAATGGGGGGAGTGAGTTTACTTGCAGTACCGCTACATGCCACAGTCACTTCACAACACATGAAGTCCATCGTGACTGTGGATATACTCGCGGTACCTCCGTTACATATGTACCAACCTGACAGGTCATACAATACAAACAATGGGCAGTAGAAAATAAACCTTTACATATCCATACACTGTACATGTATTCCTGTTCCATTTCCTCTCCAGTCATCCCCCCAACTAGTGCCTCCATCAGCAGTTGCAACCGCAGTCCCAGAACCAAGATAAATCAATATGAAAATAGGCTCCATGGCTATAAAGAAGAGAACTCTCCAAAACACTTAGCCCTTGATATCTTTTCTGCTCCACACTCTCTCCACCCATCCATCTACCCGTCCATCCATCCATCCATCCATCCATCCATCCATCCATCCATCCATCCATCCATCCATCCATCCATCCATCCATCCATCCATCCATCCATACATCCATACATCCATTCATACACCCATCCATCCATCCATCCATCCATCCATCCATCCATCCATCCATCCATCCATCCATCCATCCATGGCTCCCTCACGGCATCAGACAGTCTTCACGCCCATTATCACCTCTGTGTGATCCAGCCACTTCGCTCAATTCAGGGCTCGGCAGTGCGAGTGTTTCACTCGCATTTGCGACTAAAAATAGATGTGTGACAACCAGAAAAGGAATTTAGGAGTAAATATTACATCCTACAAGCTGACAGTTCAATGATTTTCTTTCCCCCGGCTGCATATAGGTCAGTGGCTGCATTGAGCAAAGGATTCTACTCAACTGCCAGGACCTGTTGCTTGAACCAACATCCTTTCACTGGTTACATGGTTGCATCAACAAAGCGTGTGAGCAGAGGCTCTTGTTTACTGGACCGTGGCTAACAGCAGTCGGTGGCTAACAGCGGTCGGTGGCTAACAGCGGTCGGTGGCTAACAGCGGTCGGTGGCTAACAGCGTTCGGTGGCTAACATCGGTCGGTGGCTAACAGCGGTCGCCGGCTAACAGCGGTCGCCGGCTGACAGCGGTCCGTGGCTAACAGCGGTCCGTGGCTAACAGTGGTCCGTGGCTAACAGCGGTCCGTGGCTAACAGTGGTCCGTGGCTAACAGCGGTCGGTGCGGTCGGTGGCTAACAGCGGTCGGCAGCTAACAGCGGTCAGTGGGGTCGGTGGCTAACAGCAGTCGATGGCTAACAGCGGTCGGTGGCTAACAGCGGTCGGTGGCTAACAGCGGTTGGTGGCTAACAGCGGTTGGTGGCTAACAGCGGTCGGTGGCTAACAGCGGTCGGTGGCTAACAGCGGTCGGTGGCTAACAGCGGTCGGTGGCTAACAGCGGTCGGTGACTAACAGCGGTCGGTGGCTAACAGCGGTCGGTGGCTAACAGCGGTCGGTGGCTAACAGCGGTCGGTGGCTAACAGCGGTCGGTGGCTAACAGCGGTCGGTGGCTAACAACGGTCGGTGGCTAACAGCGGTCGGTGGCTAACAGCGGTCGGTGGCTAACAGCGGTCGGTGGCTAACAGCGGTCGGTGGCTAACAGCGGTCGTGGCTAACAGCGGTCGTGGCTAACAGCGGTCGTGGCTAACAGCGGTCGGTGGCTAACAGCGGTCGGTGGCTAACAGCGGTCGGTGGCTAACAGCGGTCGGTGGCTAACAGCGGTCGGTGGCTAACAGCGGTCGGTGGCTAACAGCGGTCGTGGCTAACAGCGGTCGGTGGCTAACAGCGGTCGTGGCTAACAGCGGTCGGTGGCTAACAGCGGTCTGTGGCTAACAGCGGTCGGTGGCTAACAGCGGTCGGTGGCTAACAGCGGTCGGTGGCTAACAGCGGTCGGTGGCTAACAGCGGTCGCTGGCTAGCAGCGGTCGGTGGCTAACAACGGTCGGTGGCTAACAGCGGTCGGTGGCTAACAGCGGTCGGCGGCTAACAGCGGTCTGTGGCTAACAGCGGTCGGTGGCTAACAGCGGTCGGTGGCTAACAGCGGTCGGTGGCTAACAGCGGTCGGTGGCTAACAGCGGTCGGTGGCTAACAGCGGTCGGTGGCTAACAGCGGTCGGTGGCTAACAGCGGTCGGTGGCTAGCAGCGGTCGTGGCTACCAGCGGTCGTGGCTAGCAGCGGTCGTGGCTAGCAGCGGTCGTGGCTAACAGCGGTCGTGGCTAACAGCGGTCGTGGCTAACAGCGGTCGTGGCTAACAGCGGTCGTGGCTAACAGCGGTCCGTGGCTAACAACGGTCCGTGGCTAACAACGGTCCGTGGCTAACAGCGGTCCGTGGCTAACAGCTGTGGGTGGCTAAGCGGTCGGTGGCTAACAGCGGTCGGTGGCTAACAGCGGTCGGTGGCTAACAGCGGTCGGTGGTCGGTGGCTAACAGTGGTCGGTGGCTAACAGCGGTTGGTGGCTAACAGCGGTTGGTGGCTAACAGCGGTTGGTGGCTAACAGCGGTTGGTGGCTAACAGCGGTTGGTGGCTAACAGCGGTCGGTGGCTAACAGCGGTCGGTGGCTAACAGCGGTCGGTGGCTAACAGCGGTCGGTGGCTAACAGCGGTCGGTGGCTAACAGCGGTCGGTGGCTAACACCGGTCGGTGGCTAACACCGGTCGGTGGCTAACAGCGGTCGGTGGCTAACAGCGGTCGGTGGCTAACTGCGGTCGGTGGCTAACAGCGATCGGTGGCTAACAGCGATCGGTGGCTAACAGCGGTCGGTGGCTAACAGCGGTCGGTGGCTAACAGCAACAAACGCTTCAACCCTCCGTGCACACATTTCGACGCGTTGCAATCTCCCAGGGTTAGCGCTAACGTTACAACAACGGGTTACACAACACTCGGGTTATAATGTCTCCTGTGCTTTACAAGCACTAACTAGCGTGGACATGCAGAGAGGTCTGGCTAAGTGACACTTGTTTGACACTCAAGTCTATCAATATGGCGCTGATATTCGTCTTTTATATTAGAGGTACCGAAATGAACGATAATCCTAGATGCAAGTTCACAGAGCACCCTACCACATGCAGTTCATCCCCAGACACCCATATTAAAGAAAACTCTCACTTTAGCTATGAATGGGGAAGATGAGCACAGAAAGAGTGGAGGAATGTCACTGAGCAGTGATTTAAGGTGAACGGCTTACATTCTTGGCTACAGTAGTCTCCTTCCTTAAGTAATAAGGAGGTAATAAAAATGCCTTATTATCCACAGCAATATTAATCAATTTAATAAATCTCTGTTGATATATTCCTGTCATAATGCATCAGAAACGGATGACAAAAACTAAAGGTGGAGCAGGTTAAGAGAAAAAGATACCTTCATGTCATGTTCCACAATTTACTGACTATAGCCTAAATCTGCCAAGAATGAAAGGTAGAATAGTTCACTGTGCTCCTAAATTTGTCTGTATATATATATGTGTGTGTGTGTGTGTGTGTGTGTGTGTGTGTGTGTGTGTGTGTGTGTGTGTGTGTGTGTGTGTGTGTGTGTGTGTGTGTGTGTGTGTGTGTGTGTGTGTGAGTATGAAGCCCTGCAATACCCGTCTGCTGCCCTGCTCACACATCTTCAGGGCCGTGCAGAGACCTTTAGAGGGGCAGGTGCTCGAAGGGCAGTGGCACATCTATCAAAATGTTAGAACACCAACTACAGCGTAACGTAACCAGCCAAACTATAGCATTATATTCAGAGAATGTAACACGGAATCTTACAACAAACTGCATCGTACTATATTATGATTATGCCTTAGGGATTTATCGGGCTAATGTGCCCATCATTCCAAGAGGGAGGGCGTCAGAAAACCACAGACAGGCATTCAAATATTTATTTTTATTTATAAAATTATTCTTGATGAGGACCATGGGCAATACATTGCTCTTTACAAAAATAATAATAATAATAATAAAAAATTGCACTTTGGTCATCAAGGGGCACATGGGCAAGTGCTTGGGCACTCAAAGCCCCCCCCCCCCCCCTCTGCACATCATACACAGACTTAATCTCATACGCACACACACATACTGTAACACACGCACACACACAGACTTAAACACATGCGCACATACACACATACACATACATACTTTAAATATATGCGCACGCACACACACACACACACACACACACACACACACACACACACACACACATACACACACACACACACACACACACACTCACATATATTATATACAGACCTATGTACATGCATACAAACAAAAACAATCATGAATCTGCTATAGCTACGACCACATGCACGCTTGCATGGACACACACACACACACACACACACACACACACACACACACACACACACACACACACACACATGTCCAGAATTTCCCAGCTTGATTGAACATTGCTATAAAGCCGGAGTTATTAGGTATAATAAACACATCCAGAGACACAGGTTAGTAAAACATGTCCATCTGCTGTATAATAAAACTCAAAACCTAATTTCAGTCAAACTGTATCCCTGCCTCTTACTTTTATTCTTGATTTAAATTAAAATAATAACTTTTTTAGCTTTAAACATATTATCCACCCCATTCATGTATCTATACATCCATCCATCCATCCAACTATCAATCCATCCATCCAACCCTCAACCTATCCATCTATCAATCCATCCATCCATCAACCTATCCATCTATCAATCCATCCATCCATCAACCTATCCATCTATCAATCCATCCATCCATCCATCAACCTATCCATATATCTGAAGTATACAAGACATATAACAGACCATGGTATCATCATCATCATCATCATCATAATCATCATCCTCATCCTCAGCATCAGCATCATCACCCCCCCCCCCCCCATCCAGTCAGTTACCCCTCCCCCCTGCATGTCCTACCTGGAGTTGGTCATGTCCGTCTGCCGTCCCTGGCTCTTCTCCAGGCCCAGTTTGGTGAAAATCCCCACCAGCACCATGACGGCCACCACTCCACAGATAATATACACAATCATGTGGGTCCGGTCCCGGTCGGGCTCCTCGTGGACCTCTGTGACAGGCACCACGGGCTTCCCGGTGTTGGCCCAGACAGGCGTGTCGTAGTTGGAGCAGGAGGTCTGGTCCAGGCTGTGGATCTTAAACTGGCAGCAGAATCGATAGAAGCAGGAGCCGCAGCAGAACATGTAGACGCCGGCGTTGCAGTTGAACGGCGGGTCCCACTGGCCCATGACGTCGTAGTAACCCCAGCAGCGGCTGCCGATGGCCGGGACCGTGGGCTCCTCGGCTTGCGGCGTGGGCGAGGCCAGCGAGGCCTCGTGGGAGGAGGCGGAGGAGGACGCCGTCTGGTTGGTGTCCGCGGTGGGGGCCTGGCCGGAGACCCACCCGGAGCTCCGACCGCCCAGAGAGGCCATGCCCAGGAGAACGGCCAGGGTGAGGCTGACCCACAGAGGGTGGACCGAGGAAGACATCTTGGATTTTATGTTCCGACCGATTGGAATGTGTGTTGGGGGGTGTTTCAAAGTTTGATTCGTGTTGGATAGTTCTGCACTGGTCCAGCTTACAGGTCCTTGTTTTGAAAAAGCAACAGAGAAATGTTTTTTTTTTGTAAAAACGGGGTCCTTCACCAGGAATCCAAAATGACAGGTGATTCACACAAGTGGGACTTCAGAGGGAGAGAGGGGAAGGAGTGCCAGGAAGAAAAATAAAGAGCATTCAATTACCACTGTGGGAGTTATTAGAGCGCGTGGTTACAGGAAGCACTCTCCGGAGCGTGCACAGGGAAATTGGCGTCGGGGGGCCAGAGGGCCAAGTGAGTGAAACAAATCAATCTCCCATCTCAACATGCTCCTAACTGGAGTGAATGAGTCCCTGGTGAGCCAACACTCAACACAGTCCATCTGTGTGTGTGTGTGTGTGTGTGTGTGTGTGTGTGTGTGTGTGTGTGTGTGTGTGTGTGTGTGTGCCCGGGAAAACTGAATGAAACAACAACAAAAATCCAAAAAATCCTAATTTGAGATGTCACTTTTCCTTCTTTTTTTTTTAAAGCCAAATTACGTCAACGGGGAAGCAGATGTTGGTTGCAGGCAAATCCAGTGGTTTGGAAGGAGTCCAGCCTAGGGTACTGTATGTCACCCAAGAATGAACCTGCCAGTGGCATTTTCCAGAATAAACACACACATCCTGGGTTGAGAGGGTCTATAATCCGTGGAAATGGAGATTTTGTGTCTCCTGATGACAGCGGCAACAGTATAGAAAGCAGGAAATATCCACACAAACACAGTTAGAGGCTGTTGTTTGAACGGCTTCCAGAGAGGGAATACACACTCAACTTGTGTGTGGGGAAAACAAACCCCATGCCGTGGATATTAGAATGGAATCACAACAAGCTGCATAAGACGCTGGAACTTAGGGAATGTTGCTGTGTAATAGTCTAACAACCCACCGTCGGTCATCTGTAAAGTGAGAGTTGTCCGTCTCCTCCTTTTTCTCCCTCTCTTTTTCTCCCCCTCTCCCTCTCAGATTAGTTTGCCTCCATCAGCCTCCCGCTCTCCACCTTGGAGCTTTTTAATCTTTGTCGTGGGCATGTTTTTGCTCCTATGTGTGTGTTTTTTGTTGTTGTTTTTTTAAGCCTAGTGTGGTTAAATAAAGCCAAGCAACTCCGCCTCTTTCCCAATCCTTGATTCCTTAATGGTGACTTTACAAGTGAGACATTAAATGCTAAATTGTCGTCGTCGTCCCGTCCCCCCCCAAGAGTGCAGAAAGAGAGGATTGTGTATAGTGTCCGCCTGTCTTTTTCTCTTATTTCCCAGCCAAAGCGCTGACAGACGGCCGTATGGTTAAAGGATGATTTAAAATACCAATCCAGTGTCCCTGCAGCGCCCCGTATGAAGTCCCATGGTGATTAGTCCAGATCAGACACGCCGTCCCTCTCGCACCCGAGGCGCTTTCTCCTTCACATGCACGCACGCACGCACACACACACACACACACACACACACACACAGAGACACACGCTCCCCCTCTGTCTCTCCCACACACACGCACACACACGCGCGCGTCCTCTCCAAAACACCCCGCGCGCACTGCACTCCAGTCCAGTAGTAGCGACAGACAGCGCTCCGTCAGTGTCACTCTGGGCTAATGGGTTCTGAGCGACAGACAGACAGGGTTCCAGCGGCTCTGTGTTGTGTATGAGTGCGTCTGTGGGCTCCTGTTGCCGGGGCTCTGCTGGGTCCCAGACCAACGCTCACACACTCTAAATAGACCCAGTGCCACTGTATAGTACTCTCTGACGTCTGGAGCCACGGGAGTCCTGCTGTAAGAGCTGCCAGCCAGGCACCGTAGTGGCGGAGGAGGAGGAGGGGGGGGGGGGGGTATGATGACCCCTAAGCTTCGAATAGGAGAGGTGAGTCCTCTATAGTTGTTGCCTCGTCCAGCACTCAAGAGAACCTCAGACTGATGGTGACAAACTAGAGTTAGATTGTTCCCTAGTCCCGCTTTGCTGAGGCATTAGTGCCTTGTTGGTTTTCTCTCCACCTCTGCCCTTTCTCCCTGTTCCCTGATTGTATTATTACTCCGTTTGTTTACAGTCCGACTGTAATTACTCCATCCCTCTCCATCTGTCTCTCTCTCTCCATCTGTCTCTCTCTGTCTCTCTCTCTCTCTCTCTCTCTCTCTCTCTCTCTCTCTCTCTCTCTCTCTCTCTCTCTCTCTCTCTCTCTCTCCTCTGTCTCCCTCAACTTACCTCTCTTGGTTTCCCTGTCTCTCTGTTAGCCCCAGTTAGGCGACGGGGCTCTTGTCAGTGCAGGGTCAACAGCACACTTCTCTCTACCAGCCCTATATACAGTGGAGTGTGTCTCTCCCCAACCCACTCCAGGGACGGAGACAAGTGGATCTGCGACAACCAAACGGCAGTGTGGCCCGGAGTAGAGCTGAGAGAAAAAATAAATCCTGTTTTCACAAGAAGCCTCCACAAAATAGGACTGCAGCAAAAGCTGCTAGTGTTGTTGTTGCTGTTTTTGTTGTTGTTTAAATTCTTAAATATATATACACATACATATTATATATATATATATACATATATATATTTTAAATGTCCATTTGCATCAATGCATGTTTTTTCCCCATTGAGCAAAAATAAAGGGTAAAAAAAAATCTCTAAGCATTAATATGCAACAGTTTTTATATCATATGTTGCACATTAAAGCCAAGCATCCAAATTGCTCTACAGTATCAACACAGTCCTCCTCCGGCTGTCGCTTCTATGAAAACAGGCATAATGTGATATATATGTATAGGAGTTTTATATATATATCATATGTATGTGTTTTCACTGTTGCTTGTGTGTGGCTCCAAACAGAACAGGGTAACCAGAAGAATGTTTTTTTTTATTCCATGATCCCCTTTGTTGCTTCCTCTTCTTCTTCTTCTTCTGCTCCTTCTTCTCCTCCGTCAGCGTTGTATTCCTTTATTCCCTCGCTCCTCCGCTCCGCTCAGCTCAGTGTACAGTAGGTCTGTATCCATGTATCCTGCCTGCTGCTGCTGCTGTTCTGCTGCTCTCAGAGAGGACTGGGATGGTAGTGTCTCACGCCTGCTCCCGCTCTCCTCCCCCTGCCCCTCTCTCCTCCCTCTCTCGCTCACTTCCTCCCCTCCCTCCCTCTCTCTCTCTCTCTCTCTCTCTCTCTCTCTCTCTCTCTCTCCTCTCTCTCTCTCTCTCTCTCTCTCTCTCTCTCTCTCTCTCTCTCTCTCTCTCTCTCTCCCTCTTTCTCTCTCTCTCCCTCTCCATCTTTCTCTCCCTCCCTCTTTTCCGGTCCTCTGTTCTTTTTTTTATCCTCTCATCTCTCGTTTCCGTCTTCCTAACCTTTTCTGTTTACCTCGGACGGCTCCTCCGCTGTCCTGTCTATCCCTACTCCCCCATTAGCATCCTTCTCTCCTTCACTCCTTCGCCCTCTCTCTCTGTTTCTTCCCTCGCTCCCTTCCTCTCCTAACCTCCCCTCTCCCCTCTTGGTTCAACAGATAAGTGCAGTGGTGCTGACTGAGGAGGCAGGTTGCTCACTGTGTGTATTGTGTGTGTGTGTGTGTGTGTGTGTGTGTGTGTGTGTGTGTGTGTGTGTGTGTGTGTGTGTGTGTGTGTGTGTGTGTGTGTGTGTGTGTGTGTGTGTGTGTGTGTGTGTGTGTGTGTGTGTGTGTGTGTGTGTGTGTGTGTGTGTGTGTGTGTGTGAGTGAGTGAGTGAGTGAGTGAGAGAATGTGTGTGTGTGTCTGTGTGTTATGCATATGTGCATGTCATTTGTGCACATGTGTATGTGCACAAGTGCAGATTTTTGTGCACAAGTATTATGCATGTGCACACATGCATTTGTGTGCGTGTGTGTGTGTGTGTGTGTGTGTGTGTGTGTGTGTGTGTGTGTGTGTGTGTGTGTGTGTGTGTGTGTGTGTGTGTGTGTGTGTGTGTGTGTGTGTGTGTGTGTGTGTGTGTGTGAGTGAGAGTGATTGCACTAATGCCTCTGCACCGCCAGGTCTTTGTGTGTGTGAGCACATCTGGAACATGTGTGCTGCAGTCTATATCAGCACTGATTTAAGAGAGAGAAAGAGAGAGGGGGGGGGGCAGAGAAGGAGAGGGAGGGAGAAAGAGAGAGGGGGGGCAGATAGAGGAAGAGAGGGAGAGGGGGGGGGGAGAGAGAGAGAGGGGGGAGAGAGACAGAGAGAGGAAGAGAGGGAGGGAGAAAGAGAGAAATTGATTAATTAATTAATTAATTAATGAGCAGGGGATATGAAGGAGAACTGACAGAGAGGTATAGGGAAGGAGGAATGGATAAAGACAGGTGAGGAGGGACGAATGAAAAGATGGCAGAAGAAGAGAAAGTCACATTAGACTGTAAGGAAGGAGGAGAGAGAGAGAGAGAGAGAGAGAGAGAGAGAGAGAGAGAGAGAGAGAGAGAGAGAGAGAGAGAGAGAGAGAGAGAGAGAGAGAGAGAGAGAGAGAGAGAGAGAGAGAGAGAGAGAGAGAGAGAGAGAGAGATGAAGGCGAGGAGGAGAGATATCCACACAGAGAAAGATAGCGAAATGTTCCAAGACCCCCTGTGGATTTTCCAGCAAACAGACGGAGGGAAAAAAGGAAAGGGAGAGAGGGAAGAGAGGGGAAGCAGAATGTTGTGAATTTTGAAATCATCTCAGATTTCATGTTGAATTTTGAACTAGATTTTGTAGAAAGTGCCATCGGGTTCCCCAGCTCACTTAAACTGGGCAAATATGCCTCTCTCATCAGAATACATGGAGGGGGGCGGGGGGGGGGGGGTACAGCTAAATGGAAGATTGTCACCTTTGTCACCGTTGGCTGGTAACTACACCTTGCTAAAACACGACAGATAAGAGGAGGCAGCAACAAAATTAGGGCTGGGACTTCGTCGCGTTAATTTAGATTAATTAACTACAGAAAAAATTAAACGTAAAAGAAAATTACGCATTTGATCGCATGTCGCGGCACCTTGCTCTCGTCTGTCGGCTCCAGGCTGTGTTTTGGCACTTTGTTAAAAATGGCATTGATCTGACTGTTGGTCTGTGTAGTACAGTAGCTAATAAACAAGATTTTGCTACATAAACGTATGTATGTATATTCATTGATTCATTCGTGTACCAAAATCCATTTGAAAAGATTTGCTTTTCACATTAAATATTGATATGCGTTTAAAATGCGATTAATTTAGATTAATTAACTTTATTACATGGCGTTTTCACATTCGCCGAAATGCTTGCTTGTGATTGGTCAATAGCGCGCGTCAGAGGTCAGTTATCAGACAATAATGACCGCTGTGGGACAATAATGACCGCTGTGCGCAGCTGTTCGCAATCAAGCCCACTGACATCAGTGCAAACTGCCGGCTGCCGGGGAAGCTGCTGGGGGGCGGAGCGACGAGCACTCAGCGGAGCCAGAAGTTGAACCAGTGTTACTGTTGCGAGTCGATGTAAAATGAATTAGGTATATTGTTAGTAAGTTAGCCATGTAATAAGCGGGATAATGTATAGCTATACTCGATCATTGTCGCAAAATAATTGACCTTCACTGACGTTTAAAACACCTCGCCGAGGCGGCTCGGTATTTTAAACTCTGTGTCGGTCAATTATTTTGCGACAATGACCTCGTAGCTCTATACATTATCCCTTACATAAAGTCTCAAATGTATTTGATGAAAACATTTTATCGGGTCCCACCACAAAAAATATATATTGCTTCAAAGCGATGGTCTCTGTTTTACATTTGTGTCGTTCACATTTTATGCTCTAGAAAGGAGACTGTAGCCTTTTATGGATTTCACGGTACTGGTCATGCCCAACCAGAGGAGCTCACATGGGGAATGTCGCATCTCTGTTCGGAGGGTTTTCTTTCCCTTGTTATGCCTAACTTGTCCCTACTGTGTGACTCATCTTGCCAAAGAAGAATTCCTCTCTCATGTCGAAGTTCCATGCAGGTTTTAATAAATTATTTGAGCGTTTGACATCATATTGCTTGTGAATATTCAGTATTCACAAACCTCGCTGTTTTTTTCTCACTCCTTTCTTCTACTGAGGAACTAAAATGCTTTTTGT